>NC_077228.1:279114594-279414594 GCF_027887165.1 Monodelphis domestica
CAATAATTTTATTATTTTATTTATAAGTATACTATTTATAATTATTTAGCACATATTCTCTCATAATCATTTAATTTATAAATAGTATATTTATGAATATTTTATTATTTATATTCTCTCATCATTTTATTTCTAAATATACTATTTATAATTATTTTATTACTTATATTCTTTCATAATCATTTTATTCATAAATATTGTATTTATAAATATTTTTATTATTTATGTTCTCTCATATTTTTGTTATTATTTTATTTATAATTATTTTTTCACTTATTTTCTCTCAATCATTTTATTTATAAATGGTATATTTGTAAATATTTTTATTATTTGTATTATCTCATACTCATTTTATTTATAAATGTATTCATAAATATTTTATCATTTATATTCTTATACTCATTTTACCATTATTTTATTTATAAATATACTGTTTATAATTATTTTCTTACTTATATGCTCCCATAATCATTTTATTCTCTCTTCTAGAAATGCTTTCCCAGTTCATATAGTCACAATGGGACAGACGTCCATTGAGGCCCTAAATCTCTTGACTCTCAATTCCATGAGAGAAACCTGTTAGAATGCAAGCTCCTTGCAGTCAGGGACTGTTTTGATTTTGTCTTTGTCAATTCAGTGCTTAGCACACAGTAGGCACTTCTAAATGCACACGTGAGTGACTCATTCCCCTCTAGACTGGGTCTGGCTGCTCGAGATTGTCTTTGACTTGGGACGAGGATAGACCTGTCAATGGGTAATACTGATAACTGAACCTCTTCTCTCCTTGTCAGGGCAAATAACCTGGCATTTGTGATTCCAGAGAGATGGCTCAAAGGGGAGCTGCTGCTGAGGCAAGTGATTCTCCTATCTCTCCTCTATCTCTTGACATAGCTCAGCATCATGTTTTCCTCCAGCCAAATCTCTGGTTTCACAACTTTCTTGGCTTCCTGCCCTGGGAGATGGTGCTGGTGACCTGGAGCTCACTGAACCAGTTCTTTAGGTTCAATCCTCTGTGGTCTTCACATTATTTTATCTCCCTCCTGTTTCAGAACCACTGTGCTTATGTGATCCAACAGGCTTTCATCAAAGGAGTCTTCCAGGAGGAGGGGACAGGTCACTTCAATGAAACTCAGTTATACATCCCCTAGGGCTCTCCCCTAGATCTCCTCCTCACCTCCACGACTCAAATTCTGAAATATTTCTCTCCTAGAATACAGTCTTCTCTTTCTAGCTTTCCCTCTACTTCATTCCTCCCATCCCTAATCTTTATCACCAACGTCTCTAGTTGTTTTACCTTTCCCCAATCCCTTCGTTTGCCTTGCCCTTACTCTCCCTCCTCCTTTCAAAACGAATCTTGGAATTAACCAGTCCAGCTCTACTGCACATTGTTCTTTCTCTACCCACCAGAACCTTGTCTTCTTGACTGAGCATGCTTCAGGCTTTGTCATATCCAACCCTGGGCTACCTCCTCCAACCATTTTCCCTACTCTTAGTGCAACACTGTTGAAGATGATGGAAGAAATCACACCACTTTGTTAATTTGACTTCCTTACAAATTTATGTTCTTTAATCTCAGCGTGTGCTTAACTGGTGCACAGCAGCTTGGTGGCTCAGTGGAGAGAGTGCAGGGTTTGGGGTCAGGAAGCTCTGAGTTTAATCCAGCTTCAGATACTTATTAGCTTTGAAGCCCTGGGCAAGTAAATTACTTTGGCTCAGTTTCCTGAGCCAAATTTGCTTTGCTGATAATGGTTTACTCCTTCACAGTTGATCATCATATAATATTTCTGTTATTGCATGTATTGTTCTCTTTGTTTTACTCACTTCACTTTGTATCAGTTCATAGAAGTCTTTTCAGGTTTTTCTGAGTCCCTACTCTAAGTCATTTCCTATGGTGCAACAATATTTCATTACAACTATATACCACAGCTTCCCCAAGTGTTGGATAACCCTTCAGTTTCCAATTCTTTGCCACTATAAAAAGAACTGCTAAGAATATTTTGGTACAAGTAGATCTTTTCCCCTTATCTCTGATCTCTTTGGGATACAGAGCCAGCACCAGTATTGCCGGATCAAAGGTCATCTGTAGTTTTATGGCCCTTTGAACATGGTTCCACATTGTTCATCAGAATGGTTTGTATCAGTTCACAGTACGCCAACAGTTTATGAATGTCCCAATTTTCCCACATCCCCTCCAACATATATCATTTCCCTTTTTGGACATGTTAGTCAATCTTATAGGTGTGATTATATGATTATATGATTATAGTTTTAATTTCTTCCTCTGAGAACAGACTGTTTATCCTTTGACCATTTTTCAGCTGAGGAATGCTTTATATTCTTATAAATTTGACTCTGTCAAATATATTTTTGTGAAATGAAGCTTTTGTCAGAGATACTTGCTATACCCCCCCCCCCAATTTGTTCTTTCCCTTCTAATCTTGGTTACATTTGTTTGCATAAAACCTTTTTAATTTAATGTAATCAAGACTTTCTATTTCATTTTTTGTAATATTTTCTATATCTTATTTGATCAGACATTCCTCCCTTATTTGTAAGTCTGATAGGTAAACTTTTCCATGTTCTCCTAATCTGTTTATGGTGTTACCCTTTATTTCTACATCAAGTAGCCATTTTAACTTCATCCCGGTATATAGAGTGAGATGTTGTTCTATGCCTAGTTTCTGCCATACTGTTTTCTAGGTTTTCCCACCAGTTTTTGTCAAATAGTGAGTTCTTTTCCCCAGAGCTTGGATCTTTGGGCTTACTGAACACTAAGTTGCTATGGATTTCAACTGCCATGGGTTGATTACCTAACCTATTCCACTGATCTACCTGTCTATTTTTTTTTCAAGTGCCAGATTATTTTGATGATTACTGCTTTATAGTATAGTTTGAAATCTGATGCCAGTAGGCCTCCTTCTTTAATATTTTTTCATTCATTCCCTTGATATTCTTTGGCTTTTCAACTTTACCACTTTTGACTGAAAAGGCTTTCTTAAAAGACAAGGTTCTCCGTCTTTTTGGTCTGAGAACCCCTTTAAAATGTAAAAATTAAAATTAAATCTCAAATATAAAAATATTATATTTTTGAAGATTTATTAATGATCATTATAAATCAAGGAATAAAGAGGAACAAAATAAAGACCATTGCCCATGGCTGATTAGCCATTTCAGAATCTCCACTCACCACCCCCATGCTCCCCAACAGGGCCAAAAAGAGGGAGGAGGAGGCCCGCCCACTCAATTTATTCCCTGTCTATAGGAAGTATGTAATGACAGGAAGTTGGTGTGCTCCTAGGAAATGTAGTTCATTTTTATTTCCCCTCTGAGATCTGGTGGAAGACTGATCTCTCTAATGGATCTTGTAAACATAACCAACTTTTAAATTACAATAATTTGGGGATAAAAGGGAAAAATACAAACCCAAGATAGCTAGGTACATTGGGGAAAAGCATCCTGAAGAGGGTGTTGAAAAACATAGGAATCACTTAGGGATGGCTGAGTTATGAGGTATATAAATCAATTGGCAAGAGAAATAAAAAACATAAAAAAAATCCAAATAAAAGAAAAAATAATTTGTGGATGAAATATAGACTATCAAAGTCTAATGTGTAAAAATTCTAAGTAAAGGAAAAATAAACCTTGAATCAGGGCCCAATTAAAGTGATTTAATCAATTATGCACTTACCCAATCAGTAGTCAGGACTACAGAAAGATTTCTTCATTATGAAAGACAGACTATAGGGACAAGATTATAGGAGCCAGGTAGGAGCCAAATTTGAGATACTTGGTAGTATGTGGGACAAGGAAGACCTGCCTTTGACATATGTCAAAACAGCTGCAACCTTGAACCCCAAACAAATTCAAATGCTCTTGTCTTGGCTCAAAATTTCATCAATCCCTTTGAGATTGGTTGGTCTCCTTGACTTTGTGCTTTATTGGCACTATGCAGTTTAGCTTTGTGCTTCTTTGTCACTGTGCAATGACTCTTTTTTAATTCCCTTCTCCTGGAATCAGACAAAATCATTACACAAAGTCTCATAATTATTTTAAACAATCAATGGCATCATTTTTATAGTCTAAAGCTTTTATATATATCTCCAAAACAGCTCAGCAGCAAAAACTAGAAAGAGAAATTCCATTCAAAATCACCTTAGGCAAAATAAAATACCTAGGAATCTATCTCCTGAGACAAACACAGGAACTATGTGAACACAACTACAAAACACTCTCCACACAACTAAAACTAGACTTGAACAATTGGAAAAACATTAACTGCTCATGGATAGGACGAGCCAATATAATAAAAATGACCATCCTACCCAAACTTATTTATCTATTTAGTGCCATACCCATTGAACTCCCAAAATATTTCTTTACTGATTTAGAAAAAACCATAACAAAATTCATTTGGAATAACAAAAGATCAAGGATATCCAGGGAAATAATGAAAAAAAAAAACACATATGGTGGGGGCCTTGCAGTCCCAAACCTTAAACTATATTACAAAGCAGCAGTCATCAAAACAATTTGGTACTGGCTAAGAAACAGAAAGGAGGATCAGTGGAATAGACTGGGGGAAAGCGACCTCAGCAAGACAGTATATGATAAACCCAAAGATCCCAGCTTTTGGGACAAAAATCCACTATTCGATAAAAACTGCTGGGAAAATTGGAAGACAGTATGGGAGAGATTAGGAATAGATCAACACTTCACACCCTACACCAAGATAAATTCAAAATGTGTGAATGACTTAAACATAAAGAAGGAAACCATAACTAAATTGGGTAAACACAGAATAGTATACATGTCAGACCTTTGGGAGGGGAAAGACTTTAAAACCAAGCAAGACATAGAAAGAATCACAAAATGTAAAATAAATAATTTTGACTACATCAAATTAAAAAGCTTTTGTACAAACAAAACCAATGCAACCAAAATTAGAAGGGAAGTAACAAATCAAATTGAGAAACAATCTTCATAACAAAAACCTCTGACAAAGGTTTAATTACTCAAATTTATAAAGAACTAAACCAATTGTACAAAAAATCAAGCCATTCTCCAATTAACAAATGGGCAAGGGACATGAATAGGTAATTTTCAGTCAAAGAAATCAAAACTATTAATAAGCACATGAAAAAGTGTTCTAAATCTCTTATAATCAGTGAGATACAAATCAAAACAACTCTGAGGTATCACCCCACACCAAGCAGACTGGTTAGCATGATAGCAAAGGAAAGTAATGAATGCTGGAGGGGATGTGGCAAAGTAGGGACATTAATTCATTGCTGGTGGAGTTGTGAACTGATCCAACCATTCTGGAGGGCAATTTGGAACTATGCCCAAAGGGCGACAAAAGAATGTCTACCCTTTGATCCAGCCATAGCACTGCTGGGTCTGTACCCCAAAGAGATAATGGACAAAAAGACTTGTACAAAAATATTCATAGCTGCGCTCTTTGTGGTGGCCAAAAACTGGAAAACGAGGGGATGCCCATCAATTGGGGAATGGCTGAGCAAATTGTGGTATATGTTGGTGATGGAATATTATTGTGCTAAAAGGAATAATAAAGTGGAGGAATTCCATGGAGAATGGAACAACCTCCAGGAAGTGATGCAGAGCGAGAGGAGCAGAACCAGGAGAACATTGTACACAGAGAGTAATACACTGTGGTATAATCGAACGTAATGGACTTCTCCATCAGTAGTGGTGTAATATCCCTGAACAATCTGCAGGGATCTAGGAGAAAAAACACTATACATAAGCAAAGGATAAGCTATGGGAATAGAAACACCGAGGAAAAGCAACTGCCTGACTACAGTGGTTGAGGGGACATGACAGAGGAGAGACTCTAAACGAAACTCTAATGCAAATATTAACAACATGGAAATGGGTTTGAATCAAGAACACATGTGACACCCAGTGGAATCACGCGTCGGCTATGGTGGTGGGGGGAGGAAAAGAAAATGATCTTTGTCTTTAATGAATAATGCTTGGAAATGATCAAATAAAATATTATTTTAAAAAAATGATTGAGAACTCCAAAGGGCTTTTGCTTATGTGGGTTATAGCTACCATTTTATATAAATAAACCTGTTAGGAATTTAAAATATTTATTAATTATTTTAAAATAAAATAATAAAACCATTAAATGTTAACCTAATAATATTTTATTGCTATAGAGCTTATTATAGCTAGACATTTTGCTAATACTTTATAATAATTATCTCATTTGATCTTCAGAACAATCCTTTTAGGTAGGTGCTATTATTATCTCCATTTTACATATGAGGAAACTGAGGCACACAGAGGTTAAATGACTTGCCTATGAGTAAACAGCTAGTATCTGAAGCCAGATTTGAGCTTAAGTATTCCTGACTGCAGGCCTGATGCTTTACCACAAATATCATTTTTATGAAAATAACTGTTTTTTTAAAAAAATGAGTAAAAAGAGTGCTATTTTTGCAAATCTCTTTAATGTCTGGCTTAATAGAAGACAGCTGGATTCTCATATCTGCTTCTGCATTCATTCTGTTGGGATATGCTGTTTTGCTAAAGAAAATCTAGTCTCATGTAGATATGTAGTTTAAAAAAAGAAAGATAATTTTAATAGGTAAATAACAAGTTAGTATTATTTTAAAAATAATTTTGATCTTGCAGACCCCCGAAAAGGACCCTCGTGGGTCCTTGACAACACTTTGAGAAATACTGCTCCAATGTTACCAATGATCTTTATTTTAATTTTCTTTTTTTAACTTAACCATTATATAAGTATCTCATTATACACATTTTCAGTATATAATTTGACTGTTTCAATATACAAAGAATAGAAAAAGAGATTCACATGCATAGCTTTGATAAATCTTTGCCATGTACAGATCACTTCTCCCTCTAACAAGATAGAAAATTCTACGTGTGTTTTTCAAAAGTTGTCCTGCTTTGCCTGTGTTTCCTATTGACCTTCTTTTTGTTCTCTTATGTACATTTAACAATGATCTTTTAATAGCCATATCTGTAAGCCTTTTCTGTGTCTTCATCCTGCTTGACCTCTCTCCACAGTATTAACTATTGTTGATCACCTTCTCCTTTTGAATACTCTCCTATTTGGGAGAATACCACCTCCTTCTCTACTCTCTCTAGACTCTCTTACTTTCCTTCTGACCACTCTTTATCTCATTTGTTTGAAGGATCAAAAGCCATGTCCTACTCCCTCTTTGTGATCCTCAAGGCTTCTATCCTCAAGGATATCCTTCTGGCCTCAAGGATTCTATCCTCTAGCATTCTTTTCTCTCTATACTTCTCTTTCTGACATTGGTTCAAATATCCATCCAACACAGATTACTCACATCCCTGTTTACCTATTCCCTAATCTCTCTACTGTAATGGTGGGATTGAGAGAGGGGTCCTTTCCAATACTAGGAACAGGAAGCCAGCTGCTGGAAGGGATTGATTGAAGTGTAGCACTTCCTTCTTCCCGTACTAGGCTATGGAGTTTGGATCTGACCCAGAGAGAGTCAAACCCCTCCCAATTTTCTCCTGTATGACTTTTAAATCTTCCCTCCTTTTACAAATTTCAGAGACAGTCTATGGTATACTAACTGGCTAATTTATTTCCATGGCAAAGGGATCAAAAGGGGAAAAGGTAGGACAGAGGGATTGTGTAGACCCTACCCCTATATTTCCTATATCTATATTTGATGGGAGATCAAATTTTCTTATCAAGAATGAAATGATGATATAAGATGATCTTCAAAACAAAGCAGTAACACTTCTTCAGCACTAGCCAGATAGGAAAAGGTGTATGGAAACCAAATTCTGCACTCTAGTTCTGGACAAAGTCTCTGATGAGAGAGTCAGAAGAGAAGTGAAGAGAAGTGACTAGACCTCCTTCTGGCCAACAATTTTCTCCTTTTGAATCTTCCTTGGAAGTCCGTGGAATTCTTCCCCTGCTGGCTCCTGATGGTTCCATCTGCTTCTCTTGGGTCCATTATCATTATCTTTCATATCTTCTCTGCTTTTTGTCATTCTTCCTTGATTACACTACTGATCTCTAGATTTATATCATCAATTATCTTTGGGATATCTTTATTTGGATGTTCCATTGGCAGATCAAACTCTGCATGTCCAAAATGGGCCTCTATATTCTTTCCAAACTCTTCCCCTATTTCTATTAAGAACATTATTATCTTTCCAGTCAACTATCCTCAGAATCATCTTTAACTTGTCCTACTTTAGCTCCTAAGTCCAATCAGTTGCTGAACCCTTCCTTCCTTTGTTGTTCCTTCCCTCTTTATTCCCTTCCTTCCTCCTTCATGATTCATTCCAAATGCTCCATATCTTTACTTTGGCTCTCCCTCATACCTTCAGAATACTGTTCCTCTTTACCTGACTCATGGAATCCAGGACTCTGTTAAAATCTCACCTTAAGCAGGAGGTCCTTTATCATCCCCCCCCCCCCAACTACTTCCCCATTGGGATAATCTTCCATTTACTCTGTACATGTCTTATATGCAGTTTCCTTGCATGTGATTTACCTCTCTCCAATTAGAATATGATCTCCGTGGGAGCAAGGACTACGTTTATGCCATTTTTTATGTCACCAACGCTTATTACAGTGCTTGGCATATAATAAAAATTATTAATAAATAATTAACTGACTGACCCCCCCTTACATCCATTACATTAGCAAATATACTTTGAAAACCATCAAATTAAATGTTGGCAGTTATGGAGAAATAGGCAAGCTACTATTTTATTGAGGGCTAATACACTGGTGGTATGAATGGATGCCATCTTTGTTGAAAGTAACATGGCATTCCATGGTAAGAACTAGAAATATATTCATCCTCTTTTACCCACTCACCCCCACTACCAGAGCTGTATCCTAGGGATGTTATCAAAAGGAATAAAAAATACTCTTGCCAATTCTATCTCTAAAACTTATTCTTATTTCCATCCCCTTCTCTCTACTCACCTGGCCCTAGGCACCACCTTAGTTCAAGTTCTCATCACATCTTACCTAGGCAATTCAGATAGTCTTCCTCCAGTAAATGGCTTCTTTTATTGTCCCCACTCCCTCACTTATCTTCAGTCTCTCCCTGTCCCCTACAAACATAACTTCATTCTCCAAATAACCCTCACTTGATCCAGACATCCCAGCAAGCCCTTGTCCTGAATCTTTGTTTCTTTTCATAGTTAAACTCTTTGAGAAGGATGTCTATGATAAGTGCCTCCACTTCCTTCCCTTTCATCCTTTTCTTAACCCTCTGTAATCTAGTTTCCCATTTCATCTTTCAATTGAAACAGCTCTCTCTAAAGTTATCTCACTTGCTAAATCTAATAACCTTGTTTCAATTCTCTTCCTACTTGACTTCTATTTTTTATATATTCTTCTCTTTAGATTTCCATGTCACTGTTCTCTCTTAGTTCTCCACCTACCTACCTGAGCAATTATGTTCAGACTTTTTTTGTTTGATCTCCATCCAGGCTTTACCCACTAATCATGTGTGTCCCCCAAGGTTCTGTCTTAGACCTCCTTCTTTCCCTCTATATTATTTGTTTGGTTATTTTGTCAGCTCCTATGGGTTCAATTATTATCTTTCTAAAAATGATTCTAAAATCTATTCTTCAACCCTATCGTCTCTGCTAATTTTCAGGCTCACATCTCCAACTGCCTATTGGACATCTTGAATTAGATGTCCTATTGACATCTTAAACTCAGCATACCCCAAACTGAACTTATCTTTCCCCCTCAAACTCTCCCTTTTCCCTAACTTTCCTTTTACTGTTGAGGATGTCCTGCTTCCAATCTACCCACATTTCAATTCATCTTTCATACAGCTGTCAAAAATAATCTTGAAGTACAAGTCACTCTCTTGCTCCCAAAGTTCCAGTGCTTCCCTCTGATCTCAAGGATAAAATATCAACTCCCCTCATTGGCATTTAAAACCTTTTATGATCTGGTTCCGCCTCACCTTTTCCAGACTTATTTCTGATTATTTCCCTTTAGGCATTCTGCATTCCAGCCAAACTGGCTTACTAGTTATTTCCTGAACTCTGCATTCCATCTCCCAATTCCAACACTTTGGCAAAAGTGTTCACTCATATCTAGTATTCACTCCTTCCTCACCTGTGTCTCTTAGAATCAATATGTTTCTTCAAGACTTGGCTTAGGTATTGCTATATATATATATATATATATATATATATATATATATATATATATATATATATATATATATATATATATATATATATATATATATATATATATATATATATATATATATATATATACTATAGGGAGTTGGTCTTAGTCCCTCTAGTTCTTAAAGCTTTTTTTCCTCTTCAAATTAACCTGTCCCTTGTAGAATATAAGCTTGTGAAGTCAATGACCATTTTTCGTTTTGTCTTTGCTTTTTATATTTGTATCCCTAGCACTTAGCATAGTGCTTGGCACATTTTGTTGTTTGTCTTTTCAGTCATGTATGATTCTTTGTGATCCCATTTGGAGTTTTTTGAACAAAGATACTGGAGTTGTTTGCCATTGACTTCTCCAGTTCAATTTACAGATGAGGAACTGAGCACATAGTGGTGAGGAAATTCCCCTTCCTTCCTTCTTTCCTTTCTTCCTTCCACTTATAGTACCCAGCATTGTTCCTGGAACATTTAGATCCTTGATAAATGCATGATAGGGACAGCTAGTCGGCTCAGTGGATAGAAAGCCAGACCTGGAGTTGAGAAGATCTGAGTTCAAATCGTCTTCCAGATTTGACACTTCTCAGACACTTCCTAGCTGTGTGCCCTTGGGCAAGTCATTTAACACCAATTGCCTACCTCTTACCACTCTTCCACCTTGGGATTGATGCTGAATAAAGCCAGAAAGTAAGGGTTTAAAAATATAAATACATGATGAATTAGAGGGGTTATCAGGGGTTGCTTAAGAGAAAGAAGGCATCCAGGTTACTTGAAATCAGGGGTAGAGAGAGAATGTTTCCCTAGAGTTGGAAAAGGAATGACTGGTTAAAAGAAAAAAATTTTTGCTGAGAGAACAGGGTCATGGTGGTAGGGATGACTGAAGTGTGGGATTCTTTCCACTGAGTTCTTCAAGCTGCCTCCACTCATGGCTCAATGGATGCTCTAAGATGCTTGGAGTCATTTGGGGGAAGTTTTGGGGACCATACATATCTTTGGGGAGGGGAGTAGAGGAGGGGAAAAGGAACATCATTGAACTGGATGCTCGTAGAGAGCGAGGTGTTTCATTGCTCCTGGGGGTACACTTAGGAAACTATACATTGCAAGAGCCTCATTCTTTACTCTCCTGTCCCCCAACACAACTGCAGGTTTGAAGGGGAGGCCTATGGAGTGTCTAGGGTCTGTGGTTCAGAAGAGTAAGGAAAAGAGGGGATTGGAGCTGGGCTAGGCTGGGCTGGGCTGTGTACTCAGCCATGGCGTTGTGGCCCTGTCTGCTGAGTTTGCATTCTCCAGGCCAGGAAGAGGGTTACAGCCAATGGATTAAGTAAAGGGGGCCAAGAGAAGGGGAGGGGGTGAAGGGAAGAAAAGCTTCAAAGGAACTGCCAGATCACTTGCAACCTCTGACCCTGCTTCTGGCTTCTGCTGAAATCACTTCTCTGTTCTTGATTCCCAGAATGACCCACCCGAGCTAAATGAGCCCCTTCCATCACATTCCCCTCTCTCTTTCCTTCCTCCTCCCCCTCCCTGTCCCCCAGCTCAGCCCTTCAGAAGTGGGACAGACTTTGGGCGGGAGAGGCAACAGTGAGATGCTAGCTAATTTTGGTGCCAATTTCCCTTCTGTCCCCAGGGCCCCTGGATGGGTGTGTGCTGATGTTCAATATCCCAGCCTCTTTGGATCCAAATTCCAAAGTCAGCTCAGCAATGTTGGGTTACAGGGAGCTGATCTGCCATCTACTCCTAGAGAACTTGGTTTAATTAAAACAAGAGACAAGGGCTGAGGGAGTGGTAGCAAGAAAGGCTGCATGATAGCATTAAAACTAAAAGGGGGCGGCTGGGTGTCTCAGTAGATAGAGCTGCAGGAGAGGGGGTTCCTGGTTCACATCTGACCTTAGATACATCCTAGCTGTGTGACCCTGGGCAAGTCACTTAACCCCCATTTTACTACTCTTCTTCCTTGGAACTAATTCATTGTATTGATTTTAAGACACAAGATAAGAGTTGAAAACAAAACAAAACAAAACAAAACAAACTAAACTAAGAGGGTGGGTGAGCAGCTAGGTGGCTCAATGGATAGAATGCCAGACCTGGAGATGGGAGTTCTTTGTTCAAATTTGACCTCAAGATACTTCCTAGTTATGTGACCCTAGGCAAGCACTTGACTCCATTTGCCTAGCTTATATCACTTTTCTGCTTTAGAATTAATACTTAATATCAAAATTTTTTTTGAGGACTGACTTTAGGATTTTGCATTTATTAATTTATTTTCTAATTTGGGAAATTTAAATTAATTAATTCATTCATTTAGAATATTTTTCCATAGTTACAAGATTCATATCCTTTCCCTCCCCTCTTCCTTCGACTTCCCATAGCCACTGCACAATTCCACTGGGTTTTACATGTGTCATTGATCATGCTAAGTATCAATAAATTCTAAGAGAGAAAGTATGGGTTTAAAAACTAAAAAGAACTAAAAGGAACCTCTTTTCCCTAGAGATTATTCTGTCCAATGCCTTTCATTTTACAGATGGGGAAACTGAGGCTGAGAGGCAATCGACTTGTCCATGGGCAGAGAGTGAGTTGATGGCAGAAGCAGAACCCGTTTCCTATATCTAATCAGCCTTCACATCTGGACAGTGTCCACAACAGGAGTGTAGGTATGCCCCAGAGGGTCAGACCCATCTGTATCACAGATATGCCCATATATACCGATATTTTTACTTGTAACACACATATACATATGCATACTTCACAGTTATCATGAGCTGTTATACACAGGATGTTCCAAAAGTCTTAATGTAATTTTAAGATTTTAAAGCTTAAGCTGCATCGAGACTTTTGGAACACCCTGTATATATGCAGACACACACTGTTTCCCATGGCTTACAGCCAGTATTTTCTGGTCTATTGTGCCAGCGTCATGGAAAATGTCCTGTACTGAATCCAAACAAACGAAAGATTCCTGTTGGTAGCGAGAATCTCCAAATGCTCTTACGCCCAGATGTCATTGTGCTAATTGCATCAAGTCCTGGAAAACTACAAAGTCTCCTTTAAGTAAAATCCATCAGTCTGCCAGAGAGATGGCCAAGCTTCCATGCTGCAAAAAACAGTTGATGAAAAATGCATATTTTCCACATTATCACATGGAGACCATTAAATGAGCCCATCAATATTTATGTATTTGATAAGTGTTGCACATGGACAACCAATCCAGATTTGGATAAGAGGAGAGCAGGCTGTGGGAAACTCTGCATTGATCTCCATGCCTCAGAAACACACTTCTTTAGGACCAATCTCCTGGTGATGCCTACGAACCATCTCAGAAGAGCCAGAGCCAGAGCTAGTTCACATTGGGTTATGGAAATGGAAGAAGTTCATGGTGAATGTTAACAGGCTGAAGCACATCACTGATTATAACTTTTGTATGCAAAGTGGCATAAAAGATGTTGACAGATATGACTAAAGGGAAGCTATAAACAAGAGACAACATGATGGACAGTCCAGGAAGTTCTGTGGCAAATTCCAAGACACTAAAAGAACAAAAGTGAGGTTGGATTTATCATTTATGGAAGATGAAACATGAATAAGAAGGCCCAGAGAGAGGATTGATGGATGATGAAGAATGCTACCCACTACCTGACAGCGAAGCAATGGACTCTGCAGAATGAAACCATCATTTTTAACCATAGCTGACATTTTTTTTTATTATGACATTTGAGAAAAGGTATTTTTTATTTTTTTCTCTCTAGAAGGAAAAGGTGAACAGAGAAAAAAGAAATATTCATTAGCTGAAAACAATTTTTAAAGGGGCTAATGAGGCTGTGGTTGACATAGATATAAGGAGAAGCCACACTGATGAAAACATTGTTCCTTCACATGATCATAGATCTAGACCAGGGAGGAACCTTGGAGGTCACTGAGCCTGACCTATTTCCCCTTCTTCCCATTTTATAGATAGAAAACAGAAGCTCCAAGAAATTAGGTATCTTGTCCAGAATCCTATAGCTAGTAAGATTCCGAGACAGGATTTGAACTTTAGGTTTTCTTATCACCCCCCCCCTCCCCCATCTACTACATTATCTAGTGCCTCAACTCAAAATCTCCATGTTGTTCTTCTATTCCATCCTTGTAATAAGAAATAAGTCCCTCTTTCTACCTTTAGGATAAGTACATCAGCAAAGGGAGGAGAGAGAAGTTCAGGAATGTATTTCATCCTGGCTGCTGCTTTCTCTAGAGGGGCTGGTTGGCAGCTCAGGCTCATATAGCAATTGTGTGTGACTATTTTAAGATGATTGACTAAGGGTGATTTTCTTATTGCAAAGATCACAAGGGGCCAACTGGGTTTGAGAGTCAGACCTAGAGATGTGAGGTCCTGGGTTCAAATATGACCTGAGACACTTTCTAGCTATGTGACCCTGGGCAAGTCACTTAACCCCAGTTTCCTAGCTCTTATTACTCTTCTGCCTTGGAACCAATACATAGTATTGATTCTAAGATGAAAGGTAAGGGTTTAAAAAAAAAGATCGCAAAAGGATGATGGGCTGAGAATACCTGGGCCAGGGGGTGGCAGGGAAAGAGGGTCTATACAATTGTGTTCCAATCAGAAGCCTCTTTTGAAGCAGGCATTCCTTGATGGGGCCCCTTCTTTAGGAAAGTAGCATGGTATATAAATGAATGAATGAATGAGTTCATGAATGAAGACACTAATTGCTTATTCTGTGACAGGCACTCAAGTTACACATGTAAAGGGCAAGACTGACCCTGGAGCTTATAGTCTCTAATATGGGATGACCACACATATGGAGGAGTAGTCACTAGGGAGGAGTATTTTGGTTTGGGAAGTCACAGAAAACAGTGAATGGAGTCATAGGGCAAGGGGCCATGACTTTTTCCAGCAAAGAAATGAGTGGAAGATTCATGTATTGCAGCAGGACATGAAGATATCCCAGGAGAGTTGAGGGTAGGCTAAATGTAGGTAGAGAGGAAAGAATATGAGCTCTGGTGGCAGAGGACCTTGGCTGAGACACTGACTGCTCTTTGCCACTTGTGTGTTCTTGAGCAAATACTCAAACCCTTCCAAGCCTTAGTTTTTACCACTTTGTATGGATCTCCTGTAGCAAACTTCAGGGAGAATGTGGGCAAAAGCCCACATAGAATGGGTAGGTAAGGATACCACTAGAGAGAATTCCCCTATCAATGAGAGGACTGATCTGTTTGGATTTTCTTTTGAAAAAATCCCTATCTCTGAGAGCTGATACTATATGGCTATGAATATTGGAACTCCCCAACCATGAAAAATGAGTGTTTTGGGTGAAACAAATGGCAAATGATGGGTGCAAGTATGCCGGTAGAGACCTATAAACCCAAGAAATAGAATGAGGTATTCTTGAAGAAATGTGTAAGCTGGTTTCACAGTGGTTAGAGCACTAGATCGGAGACAGCAATGTCTGAATTCCAATCTGGCCCCAGACACTAGATAGCTATGTGACTTTGGGCAAGTAACTTAACTTTGGTTTATCTCAATTTTCTTATCTGTAAAATGGGGATGATAATAGAACCTACCTTCCAGCTTTGTTTTGTGGTTCAAATGAGATAACACTTTTAAAGCATTTGGCATGTAGTAAGTGCTATATAAATGCTATCCATTTTGATTATTACTGAAAAAAATAAGACTGGTTATGTAATGTGATTGAAAGTTAACATATGGACAGATCACATGATGTATGAATAGATACAAGATGCAAAAAGACCTTTGTAGAGGAACTATCATGGCATACATAGAATGAGGATTGGGTGGATTGTTATGGGCAGTGATGGAGGGAATGGCCACAATGATGGTGATCATAGATCCACTATGTAAATAACTACATTAATAACTCATTGTGTTGAGACTCATACACACATACACATATATACACATGTATGTATATATATACATACATATGTATATATATATATATATATATATATATATATATATATAGAGAGAGAGAGAGAGAGAGAGAGAGAGAGAGAGAGAAAGAGAGAGAGAGAGAGAGAGGGAGGGAGGGAGAGAGAGCTTGAAGAAGCCCTAAAAGCCATCAAATCCAACTCTCTTAATTTCCAGATGAAAAAATGAGTTCACGAAGAATGACTGGCCCAGGGTCACACCTCTAGTAAACTCTGGAAGTAAAATTTACTTCATTTACTCAAAGTTCTCAAAAACTATGCTGGGTGAGTTTATGATCCTACCAAGGTTCTTCTATCATCTAACGACCAGTCTAGCTAAGTTCAGGAAGGTTTATTATCAGGCTGATTGCTAGATGATGAAATTTTTGGATTTAATAAATGCTAATACTAATATTAATCAGGTGCTTTAAGGTTTGCAAAGCACTTTACAAAGATTATCTCATTTTATCCTCACTACAACTTAATAGACCAGAATTATTACAAGGTGAGGTCAGCAACAAATAATTGTGGAGATATAGAACAGGCAAACTCCCTAAAAGTTGGGAGGAGAAAGTGAGGAAGAGGAGAATAATGTGGGTGATAGAAGCAAGAGGGGAAAAGGAAGGAGGGAGAACTCGCCTCTGTCAGAGATGGTCCCTGCCTTAGGGAGGTACTATTATTATTTATTATCCTCATTTTAGAGATGAGGAAACCAAGGCAGACAGATGTTAAATGATTTGCTTAGGGTCACACAGGTAGTGTCTGAGGGAGTATATGAATTCATGTCTTCCTGTCTCCAGGATAATATTTTCTCTAATCTACCATTTAGGTGCCATCTAGATGCTGCAAATAGTGCTCTGTAAGTTGTAAAAGACCATTATTTAAATCTTAGAGGGACTAGGAATCTGAGGGAAGGGAAAGGAAGGGAAGGGAAGGGAAGGGAAAGGAAGGGAAGGGAAAGGAAGGGAAGGGAAAGGAAGGGAAAGGAAGGGAAGGCAAGGCAAGGCAAGGCAAGGCAAGGCAAGGCAAGGCAAGGGAAGGGAAGGTAAAGGAAGGAAAAGGAAGGGAAAGGAGTCAGACAGAAGTCAGGAATGGCAAAACTCCTGATGGACAGCTGGTGACAGCCGCTGATGTTGAAGTTGGCTCTGCTTATCAGCAAATGCTGGCAAAATTCCCCGACCCCTATACTTGAACATTGTCCCGTACTTTTCTGGTGAACATATCCTTACTCTTTCTGTGTGTGTGTGTGTGTGTGTGTGTGTGCAAGCATGTGTAGAATATATAACAATAGCTAGGAAATATGCATTTGGCATATATGTGTGTACACATGTCTGTTACAAGTATGCAACAGCTGTGACACATCTGGGTATATATGAGCAATTGTGAATATTATGGCTAAAGCTAACCAAGACACATCTAGAACTTCATCAGTAGAATGTTTTCAGGCTGAGCCCCCCACTACAGCCAGAGGTCATGTGGCTCACATACACCAGTTAAATCTGTTCAGAGAGGTCAATAAAAGTTTTCTACTACAAAGCCATATTTCTCTCTCATTCAATCAGTTTCTAAAGCACCTTTGAAATGAGCAGAGGCAGTCAACTGAGTTGCCATAGTGGTCTTCACTTGGTTTTTCCTCCTCCTCATACTTTCTCTCCTCAGCTTTTTGCTCTGTCCATGATGTGAAGATCCTCTAGTCCACTTAGAAGAACCAAGCAGCATTAATTGAAAAAGATAAATTTTTTATCCATAAGGCAAAGAAAATAGAGATAGAATAAAAAATTTTATTTCAAAGTAAAATTATATCTACTTATAATCATTTCTATTTAAAGTACATTTGTACAGATAGGAGAAATTACAGTAATTTAAAAAAATCTTGCGCCAAGTGACATACCTCTTCCCTTTATAATAATTTCACTTCTGTGTGTATGTGTGGGTGTTTATCTCAGACCAAGAGATCCCTAGGGCAGGGACCATCTCTGTTAGTCAAGCTCTCCCTCCCCCCCCCCCCTTTGTTCCTAAAATACACATTTTTCTTCTCTTTCTCACTCTCCTCCCAACTTTTAGGTAGTCTGCCTGTACTGTATCTGCACAATTATTTTTATTAGTTGCTGGCCTCGACTTGCAGTAATTCTAGTTTATTAAGTACTGTTTGCTACAGAATCCCACAGATCCCTGTTCTTCAGTTTTGTACATGGATGGGGAGGTGGAAGATTGTGTGTGTGTTTGTGTGTGTGTGTGTGAGAGAGAGAGAGAGAGAGAGACAGAGACAGAGAGCAGGGAAAAAGTCAAGGCTAAAAATTAATATTGGATTTTATTCTACTGGTATCTATGACTGGTTCAGGCCAGGCTGAATGAGCTTTGGAGGCTAGATATCTGACTTTGCTCTTTGCCACCTGTGTAATTTTGAGCAAATACCCAAGCCTTGAGTTTTGCTACTTTGTGTTGACCTCCCGCAGCAAACTTTTGGGAGCAAACTATCTTCTGGGTACGTGGAAGAGGAAGGTAATGGACCCTTGTTCAGGGACTATGAGGGACAATGGTCAAGAGTGATGCAACCTCTTCGGTCTATAATCTTGCCTCCGTCTGTCTGTCTATACTCACTATAATTTCTTTCTAGGGATTAATTTCCTGTAGCCACTCATATATGAAGTTTCAAAATTTCTTGGAAGGATGTGACACGTAAGTTCAAGACACCCCCCTTCAAGGAACTCCATTTCCAGGTCAGCTGAAGGGAAGGAGAATGGACATTCTCTGTTGTTTACCAACAGTGCCAATTTTAGTTGTACTTTGTACCAACTTTCATCTTCCTCTGGCATACCCAGAGCTCCAAGGCCAATGTCTGCGTAGATTTGGATGGCGTAACTGTACCCTGTCCTTCTTCTATGGAGATAATGCCCCTGACCTTATTTCTAGAAGGACAGGCACTGAAAAATTTTTCCAGTCATGGGTAGAGTTTACACTGAAGCAGCCATAATTCCCTCTCTTGAATGCTCTGTGGGGGCATTCCTGTGCTAGCTTCCTTAGTGTTCTCATCAAAACTCTGCCGAGACAAGGTTTTAGGCTGACTGTAAATTTTGACAGGTAGAGGTGCCGATCAGCAGGATCTGTTAGTAATGACCACACCCACAAATTAACTCCAGGGGATAGAAGGATGGCTTTCATAGGAATAGGAGGAATCATGAGCTTTTGGATCTGGATGTGTTCTAATATTTCCATTATACATATGAGGAAACTGAGGCCCAGAGAAGGGAAGCTGACTCTTTAACAGAGCCCTGCCTAACTAGGGCAGCTAGATGGAGCAGTGGATAGATCTAGAGTCAGGAAGATTCATCTTGATGAGTTCAAATCCAGTCTCATACACTTGTTATCTATGTTACCCTGGGCAAGAAACGTAACCCTGTTGGCTTCAGTTTCCTTGTCTGTAAAATGAGTTGGAGAAGGAAATGGTAAACTGCTCCAGTATCTTTTCCAAGAAAATCCCAAATAGGGTTGCAAAGAGTTGGACACAACTGGAATGACAATGAACTAGCTAGAGGTAGAGGTGCCATTTCAGGGTAAGGCTGTTTTCCTTTCCTACGGCAACCATCAGTCTAGCTCTTCTCACCCTTCATATCTCTGTCCACAGGTTCATTGTGGTTCTTCTCTCTCTGGGTTCTCTACCCACTCTGCACAAGTCAGGGTTCAGGCTAGATTTTCTAGGAGATAGGATGTCTCTTCTCCTGGTTTGACTGTACCCAAGACTACATGATTTGGGCTGTCCTTTATGGTCCATTCCTCCTCTTCCTCAACCTCCTCATTTATCCAAGTGTAAAAATTCCTAATTAACAATTGTCCTCTGCAAGTTCTTCTGATCTCTCTATGGAAAGGCAGATAAGACACCGGGCCAGTGATGAAAATATGTACCCTATAGATGCATCAGTCTTTTTTTTTTCCCCAGAGATGCATCAGTCTTACCAAGAATGGCCAAAAACCATTTGACCAAAGAAATTCTTTTTGGTTCCTTAGTAAGCATATAGGATTTGATTCCCATTCCTCAGAATTTTGTCCCCTTTCTCTAACAATATTAATGATGATAGAAATAGAGAACTGTCTTGTGTTTTCAATGCTTGGCTGAAGAAACTTTCACAATGCAGGTCAATCCCTTCTCTTCAATTTATAGATAGGTTCTTAACCTGGAGTCCACAGTCTTATATTAAAAAAAACTATTTTCATAACTGTATTTCAATGTAATTGGTTTCTGTTATAATACTGTATATTTTATTTTATGAATTTAAAAACATTATTATGAAAGGGGTCTATCAGCTTCACTAGACTGCCAACAAGGTCTAATGAAACAAAAAAAGTTGTGAACTTTCTGTTCTAGAGTTGCCTAATATGGTGGTGTCAAACTCAATAAAAATGGGGCCACTAAACTTTACATAGGGATCTCTGTGGGCAAATATATTAATTTAGAACATCATCTGTGTTTATTTACATTTCTGGTTATTTGTTAAATATTTCCCAATTACATTTAAAAAATCCTTGCGTTCTATCTTTGTAACAACTCTAAACAGAAGGGCAAGGGCGAGGCAAATAGGGTTAAGTGGCTTGCCCAGGGTCACACTGCTAGGAAGTATCTGAATTCAGATTTGAACCCAGGTCCTCCTGACTCCAGGCCTGGCACTCTATCTATTGTGCCATTTAGATGCCTTCCCTTTCACCAATTACACACACACACACACACACACACACACACACACACACAAACTCCTTCTGTCTTTCTAAGAATCAATAACTGTGTACTGACTCCAAAGTAGAAGAGCTGTAAGGGCTAGACATTGGGGAGTAAAACACTTGCCCAGGGTCACACAGCTAGGAAATATCTGAGACCAGATTCAACCTCCCATCTCTAGACCTGACTGAATCTGAGCCACCTAGCTACCCCACACATTACATTGTCATCTGGTTCTTGCTGCACTCTCTGGTGTGTGGTTTCAGCAAAGTGGTCCATAGGCTTCATGCTTGCCACCTTTGACTTGACTTAGAGCATGGAGAGGTTAAGTGCCTAGTCCAGGATCATATAGCCAGTATGTGTCATTAGTCAAATCTTGAACCCAGGTCTTGCTGGCTCTGAGGCTAGCTCTCTGTCCACTAGGATAAGATGCTTCTTGCAGCAGCAGCAACAACAACATTGATTCATTTATACAGCACTTGGTCGTCCCAGATTCAAAGGCTTCTAAAGTCCTGGGCAGTACCCCAACACTTCCCACACCCCTTTTGTATTCAATTCAACTCAAGATTTATTTAGCACTTCTTAAGGCATGCTCATAGACAAAATAGACTCCCTGAACTTGAGGAGTTTATGTCTCTTTTACATAAACACGACTCATTTTTTCTTGGGTAAATTCCATACTGTGGGGCTTTTCTCTTTGATCCTCTAATTGTGTCTCTCATTTTTACTATTTGGAGTGTGAGTTACATGGAGCTATGATGCAAGTGGTGGTAGTGGTGTGTGGAGGAGAGGATGTTTTTCTGGAGTGGCCAACACAAGAGAAGGGCTGGAAGGAAGCCAGGGAGGAAGGGGAGAAGGTCACAGGTTATGGTCCATTGAGGATTAGCAATGAGTCATCTTGTAGGTAGGTGGTGATGGTGAGGAGAAGGTGGGGGTGCTGCTATAAAAGTGTGGAGGATTCAGAAGACCCAGGTCTGAATTCCAGGGCCACCTTTGCTCTTTAATGTGTGAGATCTAAGACAAGTCAGTACTCCTCTGGGGGCCTTAGTTTTCCCCTATGTAAAGTGAGGGATTGGATGATCTCTAAAGTTCCTTCCAGATCTAAATCCAAAGGATCTTGCTCCATCCATTATCAACTATGGGTGGGGTTCCCACCACTGTTTCCAGGTATGATTTTTGATTTGTGGTGGTTGGTGTCTTCAGTGGATCCCCAAGTTCTGCATGGGTTCCTTCTGCTACAAGGGCATAGGACTATTGAACTCTCTAGCAGAGAGATGACCAAGTTGATGATGAGGGCCAGCCAAGCCATTCCGAAGAGGATCCACATGGACACGAGATTCTTGTACCATACTGGGTACCTTCTACCTGGATCCATCCCTGTAAAAAGAAGGAGCCCAAGAAATCATCACAGCCTTGAAAACTTAATAACTATGGCAAATCACATAACCTCTCTCAGCCTCAGTTTCCTTATCTGTAAAATGAAGATGATAATAATAGCACCTACCTTATAGGATTGCTCTAAGGATCAAATGAGAAACCACATACAAAGTGGTTTGCAAACCTTAAAATGCTATACAAAAGCTGGCTATTTTAAATCTCTTCTGCCTTGAATCTCTATTATTTGAGATGACTTATTTACAGTATGTTTTCTTTTTTCTAATTTTAAAAATTTATTTCATTAAATATTTCACAATTACATGTAAAATGTATTTTTTCTTGGGTAAATTGTAAAATATTTTAACATTCATTAGAAAATACTTTGAGTTCCATATTCTTCATTTTCTTCCTGTTCTCCCCCACCTCTTGAGAAGATAAAGCAACATGATATTGACTATTCATATGAAGTTATGCAAAACATATTTTATGTTGTGTTTTCAGTAGATGCTGTTGCATTTGTTTGTTGCTTTGCTAGATCCAGCCTGAGAGCTCCCTGAAGGCAAGGACTTTTTCATATTATAATACAATAAATATTCCTTTTATAGGCAACTATGCCATTTAAAGGCATGGCACAAAGTGATATGATACCAGCCAGTTTCCTTTTACTTTCCAAAGATAACTAGTTTTAATCCTTTTCCTTGACATTCCTTTCCCTAGCCTTTCTTCCTTTGTCTCAGACCTTCCCTTCCCCCAATTTCCCCAAGAGATTCAGAGATGTAATGTGTCTGGAGTTGAGGACTCCTCCCTTCTCCTGCCTTATCTTATGAGAGCGATCTCTCAGAATTATTCTGGGTACCCAGAAATACCAGGCTAAAGGAAGCAAAGGTGAAAAAAAACCCACCTCCTGTCTCTCACCTTCTTTTCCTCTCCTTGGCCTTGGTACCCCTCCTGGTGTGGCCCTGTTGCCTCAGTGGTGGGGATTGGATTAAGGCTGATTGAATTACTAAAGCTCAGAGCTATGATTTAGTTGGGAGCCAAAATGAGATCAGTAGTGAGCAAGATTTCTCTGTAGCCAGCAGCAGGCAAGGGGGGAGTAGGGTGGAAGGAGGGATTTTTCTGTCCTCTTATTTCATTTTTCAGCCACAAATGTAAAGGTCGAGGGACCAAGCAGCTGGCAAAGGGCTTAAATGGGTAGCAAATGCAATTGAAGGAAGAGAGGCAGGGCTGGAAAGGAGCCAATGGCTGGCAAGGGGGACTGACCTCCACCACAGATTGTGGGATAAAGAGGCTCTGAAAGCCTCAGTGAGGATGACTTCCATCCATGGCTCAGCTGCTCTGTGATCTGAGGGGTATCATCTCTGGCAGACAGACCTCAGTTTCTCCATTTGGGGAAAAAAGGTTGGAATTCCAGACAGCTCCATTTTCCATCAGCAGCTCAGCTTTTTTACCTTTTTAAAAATTCTTAACTTCTGTCTTAGAATCAATACTAAGTATGGGTTCTAAGGCAAAGGAGTAGAAAGAAAGGCTAGGCAACTGGGGTTAAGTGACTTGCCCAGGGTCATGCAGCTAGGTTCAGCTCCATGGTACATCATATCATGCCTTCTCTAGGAGAAAAGCTGATCCCTGAAATCTCATCCCCATACAGAATGACCAAGATATTTTTTAAAAATAACTCTTACTTTCTATTTTAGGGACAATTCTAAGACAGAAGGGTAAGGGCTAGGCAGACAAGGATAAATGAGTTGCTCAGCATCACATAGCCAGGAAGAGTGACACTAGACCTGAACCCAGATCTTCCTGATTCCAGGCTGGCTGTTCTATCCACCATGCCATCTAGCTGCCTGGACTGACAATTTTTAAGACAACTCCCTTAGTTTCTTGTTTTCTCTGATTGAAGAGCTGGATGGTGGGGTAATAAATTCCTCCAAAGTCTTCCTTTATAGAGGGCTCAGAACTTTTCAGGTAATTCTTTATTTCAGCAACTCAGCTGCTTCCCCCTCACCCTCTACTGGTATTTGCATCCTCCCCACCCAATCCTTTTCAGCTACTGTTTGTGCACTATCTTCCCTCATTAGATGGTAAGATCCTTGGGGGGGCAAGGACTGTCTTTCTTTTTCTTAATTGTATCCCCAGTTCTTAGCACAATGTCTAGTACACAGAAGACACTTAATTGTTGCTCTTTGTCCTTTGTGTTCAAATAATTCCAATGGCATCATGGAGTCTTTACTTTTGAATGAATTGGATTTAAGTGAGGCAGAGTTACAGAAAGTCTTTAGTCTCACTCTCTCTTCCAGAGTCACTGAAATCTGGTGGCAAGACAGAAGTCAGGATGACTGGCCCTGGCCTGAGATGCAGTGGATGACCTTGGCATCTTCAATATCTAGTGAAGTTCTAAGCTCTCCACACTGCCTGCTTCTTCAGCCTTCATGGTCGATGGAACAGATTGTTCTCTACTCATTCCACAGGGAGAAGTCTTCCAATGCTTGGGGCAGATGTTCCTGTAATTTACCAATGGGTCTGTGGCCCATTGGTTACACTCAGTCTGGTTAAGCCAGTCTGCCTAGATGGTTTTACCAGCCTGTGGCTATTGCATTTGCTACAGCTTCTTGGAGCCAAAGGTTTGAATTGAGTGCCAAATGGATACTAAAGGTAGATGAGCAAGTCTTCCCACCAGAGGTACTAGTCCTTCTTAAATACCTATGCACCCCAAGTGCTTAATAAACATTTATTGAATTGAATTGAAATTGTGCCCTCTGGAGAACTACCAAATTAAAACAATGAAGATTGAAAGTCCTAGTTTTGTTCCAGCTCCAATCCATCCTCCCCCAAACTGCCAAAATGATTTTCCTAAAACATAGGTCTCTCCATGTCACTCCACCCCCTCAGTAAATTCCAATGGCTCCCTATTACTTCCAGAATTAAACATAAAACTTCTCTGTTTGGCATTTAAGGGCCTTCATAATCTTCACAACCTGGCCCCTTTTTATCTTTCCTCTCTACTCCTGAATCTGGCTTTACCAGTCTATTTGTTTCTTGAACCCAACTCCCTATGGCCTTACTCCATGCCTATTTCCTGGCTATCCCCTAGGCCTGGAATGCTCTCCCTTCTCTGACTCTTAGGACTGGTGGATAGTGGCCTGGGGAAAGTCACTCAGTTTTAGCATCCTCTTCAGTAAAATAGCAAAGATAATAACACCTGACTTATAGGGCTGATGTGAGAAGCAAAAAAGAATTACCCGATTTGATTCTCCCAACAGCCCTTAAGGTGGTGCTTTTATAATTATACATATATATAAATTATTATATATTATATTTATGTATTTAATATAAAAACTTATAATTTATAAATATGTAAAACACTTAAAGCTATTTTATTTGTTTCTCTGTCTTTTTTCAAGACTCAACTCATGTCTCAGTTTCTGCGGGAGGCCTTTCTATTTCTTTTTCCCCCCAGTGCTTTCCCTATGAAATTTTTGTTCAGTCATTCAGTCATGTCTGACTCTTTATGACCTCATGGATCATAGCATGGCAGGTCCTTTTATCTTCCACTATCTCCCTAAGTCTGTCCAAGCTCATGTTCTTTGCTTCCATGATGTTATCTATCCATTTTGTCTTTTGTTATCCCCTTCTCCTTTTGCTTGTGATTTTTCCCAACATTAATCTTTTCTAATGAGTCCTGTCTTCTCATTATGTGGCCAAAATATTTGAGCTTCAGTTTCAGTATTTGACCTTCCAGTGAAGAGTCTGAATTAATTTAAGTAGTTACTGCTTTGATCTTCTTGTTGTCCAAGGGACTCTCAAAAGTCTTCTCTAGCACCACAATTTGAAAGCAGATTCTGTTGCTTTCAAAAGCAGCACCACAAAAATAATTTCTATGGGACTCAGCTTTCCTTGTAGTTTAACTCTCACAGCCATATGTCATCACTGGAAAAATCATAACTTTGAGCACATGGACCTTTATCAGCAAGGTGATGTCTCTGATTGTTATTATGCTGGCCAGATTTGCCATAGTTTTCCTTCCAAGGAGAAAGCATCTTTTAATTTCATCACTGCAATCACTATCTGCAGTGATCTCTGAGCCCAAGAATATAAAATCTGATAACTGTTTCCATTTCTTCTCCCTTGATCGGCCAGGAAGTGATGGGACCAGTTGCCAAAAATCTTAGTTTTGATGATAAGCTTTAAGCCCGATTTTACATTTTCCTCTTTCACCCTCATGAAGAGGCTTCTTAATCTTTCATTTTTTTTTCCATAAGAGAGGTATGTTCTGCATATCTGAGATTACCTTCCATCTACTCCAGGGAATGCTTTGAGGTTCAAATAAGATAATGGATGTAAAATACTTTGTAAACATTAAGGAGCCACATAAATGTCAGTGATTATCACTATCAATGTCTTTTCATCATTGTCATTGTTCTCTATTCAGTGGGCCACCTACCTCCCCATGATTGCCAGTTTCTTGCTTATACTGAAAATGTAAAATTTGGGTGGCAAACTACATCCTTGATGGACTCTGCATATATCTTATATGTAACTGGTTAGTTACGTGTTGTCTCCCCCATTAAACTGAGAGTGTCTTAAGAATGGGGGCTAAAAAACAAACAGGGGCTACTCTTTGCCTTTCTATCTCTAACCCTTAGCAAAGGATTGTTGTTGTCATTGTAATTCTGTCATTTTTAGTTGTGTCCCACTCTTTGTGACCTGATTTGGGGGTTTTCTTGGCAAAGATACTGGAGTGGTTTGTCATTTCCTTCTCATATTCACTTAACAGATGAGGGAACATGGCAAGCAGGGTTGAGGGACTTGCTCAGGGTCACATAGATAAGAAGTATCTGAGACTAGATTTGAACTCAGATTCTTCCTGACTTTAGGTTTAGCACTTTAACCACTGAGCAACCTAGCTGCCTCAATAGGCACATAATAAGCTCTTAATAAATTGTTGTTACCTGTCTGACTGCTGTTATATTACTAAATTAAATAATTCTCTTTGTTTCAGACACTTTCTAGCTGGGTGATCCTGGGCAAGTCACAATCTCAATTGTCTAGCCCTTATCATTCTTCTGCCTTGGAACTGATACTTAGTATTGATTCTAAGGCAGAAGGTAAGAGTTTAAAAAAAAAAAAGAATTAGGTAATTCTTTAGAAGTAGAAGAACCCTTAGAGATCATCTAGTTTGACCAGGGAATACTTTAGAGTTTCAGCTATATTGACAGCACTGATAAATGCTGTTGGTTGTGTGAGGGTGGGGGAAGCCTAACAACATGGCACATCCCTGAGATGGAGGGGGTGGGAAAGGGATTGGGGGATTTTTGTAACAAAATACATGAAAATAAGCCAATTTTCCTACTGGAAAAATGCTACAATATTATTTTAATGTATACTTTAAGTTTTAGAGGGAAAAATAATATGCCAAATTTCCTACTAGAAAAATCATCACAATATTTTAAAAATATACATACATCACAATATTTTAAAAATATACATGAAAGGGGGCAGCTGGGTAGCTCAGTGGATTGAGAGCTAGGCCTAGAGACGGGAGGTCCTAGGTTCAAATCTGTCCTCAGACACTTCCCAGCTGTGTGACCCTGGG
Organism: Monodelphis domestica; assembly: GCF_027887165.1. Classification (NCBI taxonomy): domain Eukaryota; kingdom Metazoa; phylum Chordata; class Mammalia; order Didelphimorphia; family Didelphidae; genus Monodelphis; species Monodelphis domestica. Next base: position 279,142,392 of record NC_077228.1, read on the forward strand.
CAAGTCACTTGACCCCCATTGCCTAGCCCTTAACACTCTTCTGTCTTGGAGCCAATACACAGTACTGAATCCAAGATGGAAGGTAAGGGTTTAAAAAAAATATATATATATATATATACATATACATACTTAAAATTTTAGAGGGAAAAAACTAGTAATATGTTCTCACATACATCTTTCTCCCTCTCCCCAAAACAGAATGTTGGACATTAGGGTTCTGTGTGACCCATTTTGGAAAATGCTGGTCTACCTTTCTGATTTTGCAGGTGAACAGTCTAAGAGAAGGGGAATTATCTGTTAGCTAATCAGTGGCAGAGGTGGAACTTGAACTCAGGTTTCTTGCCTCCTAGTCTCTGTCTACAAAGAGTGGTATATTTGACTTTATATGGAACATACCTCTTCTTAGAAGTTCAGGTATGATCGGAATGACTGATGTGTGATCTGCCCCACCTTCCTAGGATTGGGCATTCCTAGATTGGGTGTGAGGGTATGGGGAGGTCTGGAGGAGGAGATCTGGATTGTCTGGAGGCTTCTGCCTCTTTAATGACCCTGGAAACACTAACTGGAGCCTTCAACTTTCTTCATTGGGAATATATATACCACCCCATCACTCAGATATTTACTTTAAATTGTTTCTCCAGCAGGGAGGAAGGAGCCACGCGGAACTGTCTGCAGTCTTTGGAGCCTTAGACCAATGAGCTGGAGAATGGTGACAAACTACCCTTATTTTCCCCTGAAGACTGGATCAAAAGAGAAACTTAAAACAGGAGGGATTTAGGAAGAATTAGGATCAATCTTTTGTGCACTCTGCAGCAAAGTTTGAAAATGGAGCCCTCTTGTGCTTGAAAATGTGTGTAACTGAGCAGCTGGAAGGATTTGAGGCATCTCTGAAAAAGGAATGTGCCACAGAGAGTGGAATTTGAGGCCTCTTTAAAAAATATGGGCTTGGTCATATTTTGTTTTTGAAGAGAATCAATTTCATCATGGGGTAAATTGGATGAATCTATGAATTCATGAATACATGAATTGGATACAGGTGAGGCAGAGTTGCACAAAACATTAGCCTCAATTGTTCAATCATTGAAGTCCAATGGCAAGACAAAAATTGCCCAGGATTCAGTGGATGACCTTGGCATCTTGAATGTCTTCCTGGTCTCTAAGTCAGTGGTTCTCAACCTTTCTAAAGCCCTGACCCTGCAATACAGTTCCTCATGTTGCAGTGACCCCAAACCAAAAAATTATTTTGGTGGCTACTTCAAAACTGTAATTTTGCTACAGTTATGATTCGGAATGTAAATACCTGATATACATTATGTATTCTCATTGCTACAAATTGAGAGGTTGAGAACCGCTGCTCTAAGTGCTCTATAATACCTGCTTCAGCCACTTTCATGGCCCTTGGAACAAACTGTTCTCTTCTACCCATTTTTCTGGGGACATCTTCACATGACTGGGATAATGTCTCCCTAACTTACGATGGGTTTGAGGTTTGTTGGTCACCCTCAACCTGGTTTATCCTGTTGGCCTAGATGATTTTGCCTGGGTATGGCCACCATGCTACATTTCTTGGAGCCACAGGCTACTCTTGTTACTTTTACCTGTGGTGTCAACACATAACAAGGCTAAGAAGTATCACTCTTGGTGCTTCCTTATGCGTTGAGTGCATAGCTTGTCTAGTTCCAGTTCTATATTTAGCTCCATAGAGGGGAAGGGGATGGGAAAAAGCATTTATATAGCACCTGCTATGTTTCAGGCCCTCTGTTAAGACATTTAAGATCATAGGTTCACAGGATTTGGAGCCAGAAAGGACCATCGAGGTCATATAGTCGAAATCCCTGATTTTAGAGATGAGGAGATGAAGGCTAGAGAGCTTGACTTTCCCAAAGTCATAGTTAGGAAGCAGAATAGCCCCTGTGGTGTGAAATTCTTAGATCATTCTTAATTCATAGATAAGGTATCATTCTACCCTTGGAATCTCTAGGAAAGGAAGTAAAGAGAGAATGTCTGGCCTGAAGGCAGGAGGATGACTGTGATGATCCCTGGAACTTTTCTTGTCCCTCCCTCCCAAAAACTCACCTATTACATAGTCACCAAAACCTACAGTGCTGAGAGTAATGAAGGAATAGTAGAATCCCTCTTCATAGCTCCATCCTTCCATGGAGGAGAAGAGGATTGGAGGCAGCAAGAAGAAGAGTAGGAGGCCTGAGAAGAGGGCAAAGGAGCCAGCATACCACCGGGCTCTGGCTTGGTTCTGTAAGGGAATATAGACAAGAAATCATGGAAGCTTGTCTGGAGAGAGAGGGAGTAGATCTAAAGGGGCAAAATCTTGAAGGTCCCCAAGAGACAAGCTGAATTTGGGGGCATGAAGCAGTAACCAACCTCTCCTCCATCATCTGTCTACCCTTATACTTCAGACTTCCATGCATTCCCCTTGACCTCCATGACTTCCTCCTTGTCTGTCAAGAAGGGTGCCTCCACAAGTAATCCTTCAACTCAGTAAGAACCACACACTAACTCCCCCATTTCCTGTCCCTCACCAATGATCTCTAAGAATCAGCAATGTTCCCCCTCTCTCCCAAGGGATTCCTCATCCTCAGAAATGATCCCTAAGTTCTCTGCAGGGAACTTAGCTCAGTATCTCCCCAACTTCTACCAGTGTCTCCATATCCTCCCTTTCCTTTCCAATATCTCTTACCTTCTGGGCTCCACCCAGCCACAGGGCCCAACGCTGAACCCAGAAGAGCATGAGGCGTCCCAGCCTGTTGAGCAGCACAAGATTGAGAGGGATTCCCAGAAGAGCGAAGAAGATGCAGAAGAGCCGGGCACCCATTGTTTGGGGACTCAGGTTCCCATAGCCTGGGACAGAGGAGGAGGTAGGTATTATAGGGGATGAGTACAGGAGATACCCCAAATCTTCTCCATCACCATACTATTACTAGCCTCTTCTGCCTCTGTTTTCAGGATTTCCAGATCCATGGAAGGTGAAGAAAGGGGCATATTGAAGAAAATAGAGAAAAAAGATGAAAGAGTATTGTCTCTTTCCTTGACAATATGTTCCATTGGAGAAGGTGAAGATGGAATGGGATAGGATAGCCACTGGTTGAAGGCCCTGCTCAATTCCTCCTTGGCTTTGAAGAGAGGGTCAGGGAAGAACAATTTTAAATGAACTTTATGACGTCAGGGAGGTCCCATCCATCTGAAAAATCTTTGCATCCCTTTTATACCTTTATTTACTCTTTTCTCATCCCTCTCCTACCCCCTTCTCCTTTTCTGCCACCTAATCCTAGGAATTAACCCTATAAAATTAACCCTAGAAACCCAGCATTTCTACTGCCATCATTTTATTGAAATTATTTCCAGTCTAAGGTCATCAGTGACCTCCTTAGGCCTCCTCTTTCTTAACTGTTCTGTAGCAACCATTCCTGTTGACCACTCCAGCCTACTCTCCTCTTTTGGCTTTTATAATATGGTATTATACTGGTTTGATTCTCCTCCTGCTTCTCTAACTTATTTTTCTCTGTCTCTTCTTTTATCTCCTTTTTACCTTCCCATCTTCATCGATGAACCATCTCCCTTCTATCTTTTCATTCTTTTCATTCAATCATCATCAAGTCTAATTTGATAACCATATCTGTAACTTTAGTTCTGTTTTCAGCTATTTGTAGAATTTTTAGGAATCCTATTTGTAATTCAAGTTCTCCATCCATCCATCCATCCATCCATCCATCCATACATCCATCTATCCATCCATCCATATATTCTCTTACTAAATACAAAACTAAATCTAAAATCAAACAAGCTCCCTGTCTGTTAGTTCTACTAGTTACTCAGCTAAAATAATCTTATTGACAAATTTATTCTATTAATTCTTTTCCCAAAAGGTTTCTCATATCTGCTTATTCCTCTTTATTCCTCTCATTACCAACCTAGTTCAATCTGCCATCCCCTCACACATGAACTAAGGTAATTTTAATAATAACAAAAATGACTGTGCCATGTGAACTTATTGATGGAAAAGGAGGTGCTTTATGATGGCTCTTACAGATCAGGACACTGCCACAAGAACTTAGAGAAAGAATTATCCTTAAGTGTCCTAGCCATAGTGATCAAATAGAGATTATGCAAAAGAAATGATGAAAAAAAATTATACAGTACTACCAGTACTACTATATGCTATAAAAATTTAGCACCTAATGAATACTTAGCACTACACAACCTGTTGGCTAGAATTAGGTACACATCAGAACTTTGCTGTCCTTCATGGACTCACATAGATAAATCCTTATACTATTAATATAGAGTTCAAAATATCTTGGAGGTCTCAACCAATAAAATGTACTTGAACTAGACCATCAGCACAGACTTCTTTCCCCTATTGTCCATAATTGCCTGGATATCACATCAATCCATGCAAAATGAAAAGCAACATTTTAAATGACTGTTGTCATATCAAACACTCATTATATCCAAACTGCATGGAATGAAAAGCTTTCAAAACATAAAGACCAAGCAGAGGAGATCAAAATCATGTGATAAGAGGAAGAAGTATCTATTATACTCTTTTTCAGTCTGCCACTGGAGGTGTCTTGGGGACATTTTTGGTGAGCTCAAAAAGAGCTTATATCCCAACACTTTTTATTCAATTACAAAAGGCAGTTATTTTTATCTATCTGTGCACAGAACTTTAAAGATTAAAAATGATAGTGAGATAGAAACTTGTTTCAGGACTATTTTTTTGTAAGCCCCTCAAAAATGATAAAAAAAAAGATGATAATAAAAATAGTAATAACCCATCTCCTGACAGGAAGTGGAAATGGACTCAGGAACAAAATGAGACATATGTTTTTTTGTTATTATTTAGTCATGTTTGACTCTTTGTGATTGTATTGAGGTTTTGTTGGCAAAGATACTGTAATGGTTGACCATTTCCTTCTCTAGTTCATTCTATAGATAAGGAAACTGAGGCAAACAGGATTAAGTGACTTGTCCAGGGTCACACAGCTAATAAGTATAATAGATTTGAACTCAGGAAGATGAGTCTTCCTGACACCAGACCCAGCACTCTATCCTCTGTGCCACCTAGCTGGACACTGCCAACTGGGGAATTTGCTTTGTTTGACCCCTCTCCCTTCCCATATTAAATAAAGAATATATTACAAGATATAGTTACCCCCCAAGGGTTTGTTTTGTTTTTCTTTTCCACATAATTGTGCTAGTTAGGTAGGTGGGGTAGAGATTAGAGAAGAAAATTGATTTTTGTTAATTAAAAAAAAGAAAAAGCAATGCATTTTTCTTCCTTTTCTTTCCCCATTATCCTCAATCTTTGATGCCTCAGTCATAAACATGGTTTCTTATCAAAACACTAAGTTCATCAGACTGTGATCTCCTTAAAAGTAGGAACTGTTTTTTGCTTTTCTTTGTATCTCCAGCTTTTAGCACAGTGCCTGGTACATAGCAGGCATTTAATAAATGCTTGCTGACTGACATAGTTTGGATATGTGTAAAGGGAACTCCAGATGAGTAAGCTTCCTCTATCAATGTGGACAAGTCTGCAACTGTTCTGCAACTGTAGCCTTTCAAAGTTCTTGGGGCACTGAGGTTAAGGGACTTGTGACCTTCAGTCACAAAGCCAGTATCTGTCAGGAGAGGGACTTTATTTCAAGCTTTCCCAATTCCATGCCCACTTCTCTAGCTACTGGGTTAGGCTACATATTAGGTACATACTAGATACTGTTGGATTGTCTCGAATCAGATACAAGTTGGAAAGGATCTGGTGGAGGATGTGAGGGTGGGAAGAAAATTTTGTTCATCTAATTCACATACAAAATAACAATGAAAACAACATTCCCACTTCTTCTGGGTGGGTAATCTACTCTGAAGAGGCTCTTTGAAAGTAGCTGGTTTGATCCTCAGATAGAAAATGTGGTGATTTGCTATAGCACCACACCTGTAGCTTTCCAGATCAATATAGTAGAACCTGCCAGAGGCTGTGTTCCTCTGGTATAGCCTGTGAGAAACCCTGGTAACCTGCATGATATGAGGAAGGAGAAGGGAAAAGAATAAACATTTATTAGGCACCTAATATATGCCAGGTGGTAAACAAAGAGCTTTTTTTTTTAACCCTTACTTTCTGTCTTAGGATCAATATTAAATATTGAATTTAAAATAGAAGAGCAGTAAGGGCTAAGCAATTGAGGTTAAGTGACTTGCCCAGGGTCACACAGCTAGGAAGTATCTGATGCCAGATTTGAACTCAGGCCATTTCCCAAGACCAGGCTTGGCACACTATCCACTGATAAGAGCATTACAAATATCCTATTTCCAAATATTATCTCATTATTTCAAACTACCTGTGAGTTAAGTGCTATTATCTCCATTTTATAGTTGAGGAAACAGGTTAAGTGACTTAGACAGAGTCACATAGCTAGTATGTTTCTCAAACCCAAATTTGAATTCAGGTGTTCTTAACTCCATCTACTCTTATCTAATGCACCACCCCAATGAGGAGATCCTGGAGTAGGGTTTGAGTTAACACTTCAAAATATCTCTGATTTCATTTAGGGGGTGCTCAGTGCACCAATGAAAAGCCCAATCCTTACCACATTTTCAGATATGCCTTTAGAAGAAGTGGGGTCCCAGAAATGTATCCCCTTGTAGGATCTCTTGAGTATCTTTGCTCTAACTGAAGCAGTCAGCAGGGCAGCATCCCTTTATAAATTCCTATGACCTGACAAGGCTTTCCCTCTATTGGTCATAGGATTAGAGATGTGGAATTGGAAGGAACCTTAGAGGTTCTGATTGATGGAAGGAAACTGAAGGGGTGGCTAGGTAGCACGGCTGAAAGAGTTCTGAGTTTTGAGTCTGGAAGACTTGAGTTCAAATCCAGCCTCAGCCACTTATTAGCTGTGTGATCCTGGGCAAGTCACTTAAGCCTGTTTACCTCAAAAAAAAAAGAAGAAGAAAATTGAAGTCAGAGACATTAGACAATTTTCCCAGGCCCATAGTAATTTAAGTGGCAGAACTGAGAGCTAAACTTGGGTCTATTGACTTCAATCCAGTGTTCTCTATATGGCACCCTGGTACCTTCTTTTGAGAATCCTAGGGTCTATTCCAAGCCATGGTGTGGCACCATAGGAAGACTTGAGGTCATTGATTTAGAGCTGGAAAGGGCTTTTGTTCAATCCAGTTGGATTCCTTCATTCTACAGTTAAGGAAAGCGAAGCTTATCAATGTTAAGTGCTTTGTCCAAACTCACCCAAGAAGTAGGAGTTAGAGACTTTAGTGGAGGAAAAATAATGGCTCTTTCTTTCTCCATTCTTTCCCCTTACCTTCTGTTTATAGTATCAATTCTTTTTTTTAAACCCTTACCTTGCAATACTGTGCATTGGCTCCAAGGCAGAAGAGTGGTAAGGGCTAGGCAATGGGGGTCAAGTGACTTTCCCAGGGTCACACAGCTAGGAAGTGGCCGAGGCCAGATTTGAACCTAGGACCTCCCATCTCTAGGCCTGGCTCTCAACCCACCGAGCTACCCAGCTGCCCCCTATAGTATCAATTCTAAGAGAGAAGAGAGTCAAGAGTTAGACAATTAGGGTTAAGAAAGAGTTATATAGCTAGGAAATGTCTGAGGCTAGATTTGAACCCAGAATCTCCTGGCTTTGGCCCTGGTACCCTATCCACTGCACTATCTAGCTGCCTCTCACTCTATACTTTCCAAGTGATTTTAAGACATTATCTGGTTTGAGTCTCCCAAACTGATCCCACGAAGTAGGCAGTGTTAGTAGTATTATTTTCACTGCACATGTACTAATAACAGCTGATATTTCTATAGCAAATAACAGCTGTTTAGGTCTGCAAAATGATTTGTGCAATTATGTCATTCTGTCTTACAAGAACCCTATGAGGCAGGTGCTATTATCATCCTCATTTTACAGTTGAGGAGATGGAGGCACAAAAGAAACTTAGTGACATGCCCAGGGTCCCACAACCAGTAAAGTTTCTCTGGGGATATTTCAACCCAGATGTTGGTTGCAAGACCAGTGCTCCATCCATTGGGTTATGCTGCCTCTTGTGACCAAACAGATGACCAAACATAAGGATGTGCAACTTGGGAACAGGAGAATCAGGACTCGCACCTAGGTCTTTTAATTCTACATCTAATGTTGTCCCCCTCATATCAGAGCTGCTGTAAAACCTTGTAACCCGAAATTTCTCAGGTTTCAACTCATTTTCACACTACTGTCAGATTTTTTCCTTTTTAATAATTCTTCTTTTCTATCCTAGAATTGCTACAAAGTATAGATTCTAAGACAAAAGAGCAGTAAGCACTAGGTGAGTGGGGTTATGCCTTGCCCAGGATCACTCGGCTAGGAAGATCTGAGACCATATTTGAACCCAAGTCCTCCTGACTCCAAGTCTAGTTTTCTATCTACCTAGTCACCTAACTGCCCCACTGCTGTCAAATTAATTTCTCTTGGGTGCCATCTCATCCAGTCACTTCTCTGCTCCAACTCCAGTGATTCTATCTACCTAAAGGAAAAAGAAAATATGACTATGGCACAGAAAATAATATACTTGCCCAAATAATGAAGAAAACAAAAACAAAACTGTAGTGATTCATGATTGGATTAATCTGGATTCTTTAATATGGGGTTGAAAGACCTTTATGACCTGGTCCCATCCTAACTCTCTAACTTTATGCCCTATTATAATAGGGGTTCACATTATGGGGTCTTTGTAGATTAAAGGGGGGCCTGAGAATTTGAGTTCTCAGGGAAAAATTAATTTTCATTAATTTCTAATTAGATTTAGCATATCCTTCATTTAGGAATGTAGGCAATAGACATTTCTCTGAGAAGGGGTTGGGTAGGCTTCATTGAACTGCTGAGGGGTTTATGACACAATGGAATTTAAGAACTCTTGCCCTAAATCTAAGATGCAGCTTGTGATCCCTAAGGTGCTCTGATCCATTCTGGATGTTCTTCAGCTTGTCAATGTCTTATCTATAACATGGCACCAAAATCTGAAAATAATATCCTAGATGTGGTCTGATCAGGGCAGGGGAGAGTCCAGGGGGACTGGCAGGTGCTTCTTTCTGGGTCTGTGCTTCTCTTAATATAAACTGGAGATCACAATAATTGGGGGTGGCCTCTCAATGAATGTTGAACTTTTGATTCATTAAAAGCATCAGATTTTTTTAGACTTGCTCTCTATTCTCCCCCTCTTGTGAAAAAAAAAATCTTTTTTTTTAAGGGAATCAATAATGTAAGCCTTTACACTGATCTTTATTCTGATTCATCTTATTAGTTTTGTCTCCATGTTTCAGCTTGTGTAGATCTTTTGGGGTCCTTGACTGAGTCACACAACCTATTAGCTATCCCTTCTATCTTTGGAGTTTCCACAAATTTTAAAAGCATACCATCAGTGCCTTTTTCTAAAGTTAAGTAGCAGAGAGTCAAGGATATATCACTGGGCACTTAATTATAGACTCTTTTGCAAATTGATGAGTATTAGTGGACAGGTTCATAAAGCCCTTCCTTACCAGTTCATATAGGCTGGCTGACTATGGGGCTAAACATCTGTGGGTTCATACCCATTTTGGTACCTGGATCTTACCATCTGTACTTCCTGATACCCATCTTCCCCTTCATTCAGGCTGATTTCCCTTCACAGGCTGTACTGTATCTCACCATGGCTCATGCTGCTTGCTAGCCTATTGTCCTTCATATACTTGTCTAATTTCTTCCAAGAAGCCTTCCCTTATCCAATATTCCATTGTGACATTTTTTTTTTGGCTACTAAGTCTCCTCAGTGCTTACAACAGTTAGCAATGCTGTAAAACATTTTATGAAACATTGTCTTAAAGATATTCTGGAGTTCATTTATGTGTCAGTTTTCCCCATTTAGACGGTAATTCTCTAAGGGAAGTAACTACATTTGTTAGTTCTGTATATCACCCACTGTGAATTCAGGGGGCTGGGAATGAAATAGGGGTGATATTATTGTACTGTGCTGCACTGCATCATATTGCCTCACTTCCCTCTTCACTTGGTCCTTCTCATCTTTCAAACTCAGAACCAGCTTTCTTGGATGGCCAAGGAGGGAGTGGTGAGAATTCTAGGCTGGGACCTATGCTGCAGGAGGACCAGGACCATAGTATTCTGAATTTTGGAAAACCACATTTGACCCATGGGGGTGGATTAGATTTGAGAGAGAAAAAGTTCACATCTTAGGTTTTTTTGTTCCCTTTCCCAGCCATCTAGCCCCTTTCCTTTATATCTTGGTCACAAATGTAGCTTCTTCACAAAATACAAAATTCAACATCTATTGTCCTGGACCTGAGTAAGGAGCATAGATTAGACATAACCTACTGGGCCCTTTTTTTTTTTGGTGCTAGAGAAAGAGTCAGAAGACCTGACTTTGAATCTAAACTGAGTTACTTATTATCTGTATGACCTTGAGCAATTCACTTGACCTCTTGGCCTTAGTTTTTCCCTGTAGTAAAATTAAGGTGTTGAAATGGAATGCTCTCAGAGATCATTCAGATCTGACTTTTGAGCTCTAAGACTTTGACCCTCTGATCTTATAACTGTGATGATGCCAAGTCCTACAGTGTCATCATCCTCTTCAACATTCATTCATCTCCCCTTCCTCATTGCTAAGGCCTGTCCATTCCCTGTCTGTTGGCAAGTAATATGCTTCTGGTGTAGCTGGAACTAGCAAACTACATTACCTCTTGCCCTTAACCAACTTACATGAATGACAGTGACTTCATGGGCAAGACCATGAGCCAGAACAACTACACTACAGAGAAGTTCTTGATAGGAAGATTGGGGCAGGGGGGAGATGCCAAGAATATAGTAGATGAAGATTTCTGTGAAAGCATTTGAAGGCCTTTGGATATATCCTCGTGGACATAAAGTAAAGAGAGAGATCAAATGATAGAAGACAGTCATGTGGGTTTTAATACTCTTGACTGACCTAACCCAACCAGTCGAGTGTTGATCATGTCGACATGGAGGGAGGTAACTGGAAGAGTAATGTGACTGTCTTCTGTGTTCTCTTATTGATGACTGACTAAAGACATAGATGGTTTGCTAATTAGATCTGTGGATGACTAGTAAGGATAGCTGATACATTGGATGATGGAATTAGGATACAAAGAGATTTCAACAGGATGAAATGAGGCTAAAAGTGGATGATGAAATTTAATAGGGATAATGTGAAATATTGTGTTCAATTCAAATAATCAAATCCACAATTAAAGGATGCAGGATATGTGGTTAGAAATTGAGCAGCAAGGAGGAAATTTTATGCATAGGCAAAGTCATTTGTGGGGTGTACAGCAGTGACTTAGAGGATAGTTTGATCTCAAACACAGGAGAATTGGGGAGGGAAATGTAAAGAAAATGGTGACCCATTGGGGTACTACAATGACAGAACCCTAGGAGCTATGGCTCAGGGAAGGCAGAGATATTCAAGGAAAGCATTGCTCTCCCTTCTTACCTCCTCTTCCTGGTTTCTTTCAAGACTCAGTTTAAATCCCTTTTGCAAGAGACCTTTCCCAGTCCCCCATCCTCTCTCACCACCTATTTATAGTGTATAAATTTTCTATGTAAACAGGTGTTTGTATTTGTCTCTCCTATTAAATTGTAGCTCCTTGCCTTTGTTTTATATTCTCTCTTCTCAGAACAGTGCTTGGCACTGTATTCTTACTGCTTCTCCAGTAAGCAATATTTGTTGATTGACTGAGTTTCCTCTCTCCCTCAGGAAATCAAGTCTTTGGTTGCCTCTCTGGCTAGAAATCAATTCATGTGAAAAAAGATCTAGAGAGTCTATCTAATGAACTGCAAGCTCAAAATGATATGATAGTCAAAAAAGCATTGCTTTAATCTTAGGCAACATTAGTAGAAGTATAGCATCCAAAGTGAGTGGGTGAGGTGTCCTGCCTTCTGACCTGGAGTACTGTATTCAGTTCTGGGTTCCATCTTTTAGAAGGATATTAACAAGGTGGAACTGATGTCCAGAAGAAGGCCACCAGAAAAGTAAGGTAATGTGAAGTTATATCAATTGATAAGTTAAAGAACCTAAGGATATATGACCTGGAGAAAAGAAAACCAGGGGGAAACGAACAGCTGTTTTTGAACATTTGAAGGACTGTTTTTCAGAAGGATTATTCTTGTCCTGCTTGATCACAGAGGACACAACAAAGAAAAGGGCATTGAATTTAGAGGGAGGCAAATTATGGCTTAACAGAAGAAAGAGTTGCTTGATGATTAGAACCAACCTCAAATAGAATAGATTGCTTTAGGGGGTAGTGAGTTCCCCATCACTGGAGCATTTGAGCAGAAGTCAGATGTCCATTTGTTAGGTATGTTGTAGAAGATATTTTTGTCCTGGTCAGATTAGGTTCTGGGATTCTTTCCAAGTCTGAGATTCTATGATATCTTCAAGGGACTTTGACCAGAAACATCACTGCTCAGCACAGTTCTTGGCACAAAGTAAGTGCTAAGTGAGTGTTTGTTGGCTAACTTATTCTATTAGATCTTCCTCTCTCTATTTTAAGTATATTTACCCAAAGGCAGAATATTTCAGATAATGATTTCTTGATTTAATCCTTCAATCCTGAGATTTGTGATTCTAAGAATTAATTATTTTAGTTCTAAATTAAACAGTCCAATGTACAAGGCAGCTCTTCCTTCATCCCAAGGAGTCAGGCATTCAAAAAAAAATGTATTTATGTTTACTGTGGGCCTGGACCACTGGGGACACATAGAAAAGGAAAAATCTCCCCTCTAGGGATAGGATACACAGTCAGGGAAACTAGTTAGGGTGGCAGTAAGTGATGAGATCAAATTCCGACAGACAGAGGCAGCTGGGTAGCACAGTGGATAGGTGCCAGGCCTAGAGTCTGTAGGATCTGGGTTCAAGTGTGGCCTCAGACACTTCTTATCAGAGAGACACAAGGCAAGTCACTTAACCTTAACTATCATTCTTCTGACTTGGAGACTATATTTAATATCAGTTCGAAAACAGAAGAAGGTAAAGGTCTTAAAAAAATTCAGCTAGACAAGACCAGAACAGAAAAGAGCACAAGACAAATGGCTCTCTACCCCTCCACTCAAGCCTTCAGACCTCCCTTTCCCAGGCCCTTACACACTGGGAACTGACTTTTAGACAGAGATCTGACTGATGGTTTTATCCTGCCACCTGGTGGTCAATATGGTACAAGGCTGAACTCAGGGGCCATTGGACACTAGGAGGTGACAAAGGGAGTCAAGACCCATAAATATAGGGAAGAGGGTACTGAAGCAAATGACTGGCTCTCCTAGCCTCCCCCAGTTTCATAGCAAAGAGAAGTTCTTCCTTAGCCCTACACCAAGGATAGTGCTAGAATGAAAGGGTTTCTTGGGTTACAATAGGGAGAATAATATCTGCCCTATGGTGACTGTCCTGCAAGTCTATTTGTGTGATCTTGGGCAAGTCGTCTTCTCTCTTTGGGCATCAATGTTCCTCCTCTGTAAAATGAGGGGTATCGGTGGTGAACTGGGTGTCTTCTAAAGTTCTCTGCCATATTCTAAGATTTTAGGAAAAGATTCAGGATAATGTACCATGCACCACTACAACCTCCCCCAAGCTTCTAGCCAGTCCATGAAATGAAATGTCCCTGCCTGTGTGTTGCCAATTGGTACTAGAGACAGGAAGGCATTTTCCCCAATGTAGATGACTTTTAGGTCTCTTTTGGGGGTCATTAGATCTTCTAACCCCATCCCTGAAATACCTTAGAAAGCCTGAATCAAGGGTAGCATTACAGACTCTTTTACTTCTTTACCATCTGAGAAAATAATATCTGCTATTTCTTCTTTTTATTTTTAAGCAATAATACACTTTCCCTGCAACAATATCTGAATTTCAGTCATATCTGATTCTTTGTGACTCCATTAGGGGTTTTCTTGGCAAAGATACTGGAGTAGTCTGTCATTTCCTTCTCCAGCTCATTTTTCATATGAGAAACTGAGGCAGAGTCAAGTGACTTGGTTAGGTAAGTGACTGAGGTCAGATTTGAACTCAGGAAGATGAGTCTTCCTGACTCTAGGCTTTTTACTGTATCCACTGTGTTACCTACATGCCTCAAAGAACTAAGAGGATTTCAAAAACTGCTTAAAAGATTTTAAAATTATAGAGTATACAAAGCACTTTACAAAGATCCTCAAAACATGTGAAGTAGGTGAAGAATTCTTATCCACAGATTACAGTTGAGGAAACTGAGTCAGGCAGAAATTAAGTGTTTTGTCCAGGGTCACATAGCTAGTAAATGAGGCAGGATTTAGTTCAGATCTTGCTTACTACAAGCAGTGGTGGCTAAGAAGAAATCTCCTCCCCTCTACCCCATATCCCAGGTCCCAGGTCCCTACCAATGGTTGTGATGGTGGAAATAGAGAAGAAGAAGGAGCCAGCTAGTTCCCATCGGCCCATGCTGGTAGTGTTGCTGGGGAAGATGACTCCACTCTTGTATCTCTGGATAATATCCTGTGGGGACAGCAGCCACAGTGATCTCAGGAACTTGACCAAGGTAGACCTTCACTGAAAATATACCCTAGGGCCATGTTGGGGAATACATGGCACTGTGCCTCTTTGTGCTGGAGGGGGCTACTCCATTCCCCCTCTCTATAGTGCCTGAGAACGTTTTTTACATGCCTCATCCCTCTGTCCAGCAGCCCAAATGGAACACTTTCTCCCTTTCCTGTCTGGGGTATTGTGGGGAGGGGCTCACAGATGACTTGAGGGTGCAATTTGGGCACTTGATTTCTAAAAGGTTTGACAACACTGTCCTAGGGCATGTAGTTTTGGAGCTCCCACTTTAAATTGGTGAGTACACACACACACACATCCCTACACAGCCCATTATCTCCAGCTATCCTGAGAACATGTTTCACATCTCATCCAGCCATCAACACTGGCTATCTTCTTGCCATTTGTTCTACCCGTCTATGGCGGTGGTGTTATTGTGCAGCCTGTTATTATTCTTCATTACCCAATTTTAAGAGTTTTTTGGCAAAGATACTGGAGTGGCTTGCCATTTCCTTCTCCAACTCATTTTACAGATGAGGAACTAAGGCAAACAGGTTTAGGTGACTTTCCCAGGGTCACAAAGCTAATAAATATCAGGTCAGATTTAAACTCAGGCATGTGAATCTTCCTGCCTTCTGGCCTGGCATCTATCCACTGTGTTATCTAGCTGCCATGGTCTATGGGAGTACTCTCTCTCTCTCTCTCTCTCTCTCTCTCTCTCTCTCTCTCTCTCTCTCTCTCTGTCTTGTTTTTTCTCTTCCTTCCTTCCTTCCTTCCTTCCTTCCTTCCTTCCTTCCTTCCTTCCTTCCTTCCTTCCTTCCTTCCTTCCTTCCTTCCTTCCTTCCTTCCTTCCTTCCTTCCTTCCTTCCTTCCTTCCTTCCTTCCTTCCTTCCTTCCTTCCTCTCTCTCTCTCTCCCTCCCTCCCTCCCTCCCTCCCTCCCTCCCTCCCTCCCTCCCTCTCTCTCTCTCTCTCTCTCTCTCTCTCTCTCTCTCTCTCTCTCTCTCTCTCTCTCTCTCTCTCTCTCTCTCTCTCTCTCTCTTTCTTTCTTTCTTTCTTTCTTTCTTTCTTTCTTTCTCTCTTTCTTGAATTAGAAACTGTAATCAAATCAATAGAATCATCTTGTAACTGGAGTATGCAGCATCTTAAAACCCATTATGCCCAAAACCAAACTCAGTAACTCATTATCTTTCCTTCCCTAAACCTCTCTTTCTTCTGAACTTCCCTATTAAGATATCCTCCTAGTCACTCAGGCTTGCAGCTTCCATATCATCTTCCACTCTTTCCTCACACTCACCCCAGATATCCAATCTGTTGGCAGTTTCCATTTTTTTTTTACCTTAACAACATCTCTGCTAAATAACTAATTTTCTCTTCATATACACAGCTCTAATCTTATTTATGGCTCCCATTGCCTCTTGCCTAGATAATTGCAACTCATCCCCCTCCCTCAACTTCTCTCCTCTGATCTGTCTTCTACTCAACTATCAAAAGTGACTTTTCCCCCCCAAAACACAGATTTTACCATGCTATAATTCCTACCCTCCAATCTTCATGAGCTCTAGCAGCTCCCTAACACCCTCAGAATAAAATACAAAATGCTCTTTTTTTGGCATTCAAAGCCTGGACTCCTTGCTACAATCCAGTCTTACATTTCATATCCCTTTATACTCTTTGATCCAGCTACACATAGGTTTACTCAAGGTTTTAGAACACTTACCCATCTGCTCTGCTTTGCACTGGCTTTCAGAAAAGCACAACATACTTTTAAGTTTAATCTGCATTACTAACATTTTCTACATTGCTTCCTAATCTAGACAGTTAACAAAATAACCCAAATCTAGATTTGTAGTGTTTGCCCATTTACAAGCTGTAAATACACTAAAAATTGAACAAATCCCAGGGAATGGTCAGGAGCTGGCTGCAGGGCACATTTGAATGCTTTACCTTTTCATCTACACATTTTAGTTTCTCTGTTTTCCCCCCTCCTTGGTTTCCTTCAAAGCTCAGTTTAAATCCCACATTCTATAGGAGACTTTTCCTAACTGTCCCCTCCATTCATCTTCACAGCCCCAGCTCCCTGTGCCTGACTCTGAAATGCCATTACTTTTATCTGTATATCTTTTACCTAATTATTTGAATATTGTCTCTTCATTAAAGTGAGCTACTTGAAGACAGAAACGGTTTTTACTTTTCTTTGTTCTCCTCAAACTTTGCACAGTGCTAGGCAAATAAGCCCTTAACAAATGTTTGCTGACTGACTTCTAGAAATCAAGTCAATTTACACCTTGACAGCTACATTCATCATCCCTATGAATTATTAGATCAAAATGCCCTTCCCTGTCCACTTCCTTATTGTTGACTCCCCTATTAGAATATAAACTCCTTGAAGGCAAGAACTGTCTCAAATTTCCATTTGTTTTCTCTGGCACATAGTCCTTAATACATGCTATTCTTTCTTTCACTCAGGCATGATAATTCCCCTCTAAAACAGAGGATTTCCAGACTGCAGGGCTTTTCCCACCTTTTTCTCTCCCCCACACCCAATTCAGCACTGAGTCAAGTGGTGTTTCTCTTACTGAGAAGTGATTAATGTGATTCTTCCAATCAAGGATAACATTAAGCCCTTCCCTCTGTAGAGTGAGAAGGTAGAGAATTTCAAAGTTACAGTATAGAGTATGGTTCTAGAAATTGGGGAGATGGGAGGGAGGGATGAGAGATTTCTCCTGAACTCCTGGGATCAGTGGAGATCCAACAGGATGCTTTTGTGTTTTCCTTTGTTGGGAGAAGTAACAGCAAAGTATGTGGATTCTTGATTCCACCTGGTTTCTTGGGGTTTGTACTCAGCTTTCTGGGACTGCATTGGATAGAAGGAGGTGGGATGAAATGGAAATGTAACTACTCTGGCAAGAGCTGGATTTTTCTGAGATCCAATATTTGGGAGATTGTTTCATTCAGTTTGTCTCCTGACTTTTTCTAAGGAAAGGACACACAGGTGAGAGATTAGTTGCCAAAAAAGGCAAGATATCTTTGATGCTTGGAGGTGGCAGTGGGGGGATTGAGTTTTTGGTAGGTAGAATTCTCCTAAAATCATTATCCTGTGGAACTGCCCCCATCAGTTCATAAAGTGATGAGGTCTTCTCCCTCCCTTCGCAGGATCCGTACTTTTCCTGCCTCCACTTCATACTATCTCAAACAAATACTGGAAGGAACTTTGGAAGTCATCTGGTCCAAACCCTTCATTTTATAGATGAGGAATTTGAAGACTTATACTTGCCCAAAGTTACAAGGCAAGTTAGCAGTAGAGAGCTGGGATTAGATCCCCAGCCAGAACAAGGACTTCAGGACTCGGAGCTCATATACCCAGGCCACTGCCCTGCCCCAGAGTCCCCCATTTATTCATACTTTGTTGATACCACAGAACCAGACCAGGAGATTAGTTCCGGACGTACCTGGGGCCTGGGGTGGAAAAGGAAAGGCTACAGTAGAGGCAGGTTCACAAGGCGGGGCGGGAAGGGGAGGAGCAGGGGTGGGGTGGGGTGTAGTGCCCCAACACCAGTCAACCTCAGGTGAACCTATGTCTCTCTTTCTCTTAAGAAAGAAGCCCTACTTTACGCTTCACCACCTACGGGTAGCCCACCCCTAACAGATATACACTTCACCCGAAACGTTCCCTGCGCTCTCCATTCTAGTCTGCCTCCTGCAAGCCTCTCGTCTTGGCTTTCCTTCAGTTCCCCCAACCCACTCATTTTAGGAATCCCCCAACCCCCTTACTCCATCCTATCCTTCTCCATCCCCAGCCTTCGCCCCAGGAACCCAGAGAAACACCCTCGCCTGACCCTGATAAGCCGGTCCAGCGCCTGCCTGTCCAAACACGTGTAGTTGAGCAGGGAAGTCCAGTTGTCAGACTTCGACCCCTCCTTGGAGTCCCGTGCAGCGCTGCTCTCCAGCGCCTGGAACACGCTCGTGCCCAGCGCCAGGTAAGCCAGGTAGCAGCACAAGAGGAGGGGCGTCCCGGTCACCGAGCAGCGCCGCCCGCGGCTGCGCGCGCGTTCCCTGTCCCGCGGCTTCTGCACGGCTCTGGCCTCCTTCGCGGCTTTGGGGACCGTCTGGCCTCGCTCTCGGAACATGCCTGGGGCAGAGTCCTGGGCTTAGGCCGGGGGCGAGTGAGGGTAGGGTTTGGGGTTATCTCGACCCCGTAAGACCTGGGAGGGGATGGTCTCAATTCTAGGAGCAGTCAGGGGCTCCCGGGCTAGTCAGTTCCCAGGCTAGAAAGTGTCTGCAGTTTTGTTCTGCCAGGGTCCTGGATTCCCTACGGGGATATGAGCTGGCTCCAGCGCCCCACCCAGAACAAGGATCCAATCCCTAGCCCCTAAGAGAATACGGAGCCCCTGGTATCTGGCCCCGCCTTGCATACGAGAAAGATCCCCCTCATCCTGCTAAGGGCCCTCCTCTCCCTTATAACCCCCCTCCCCCCAAGCCCTAGTGCAGAATACCAGCCTGTGACGTGACTCAGGTCCCCAGGGACCTAGGAGATGGAAAGGGAAGGAGGGAACACTGGAAGAGGGCCAGGATTAAGGTCAGAGTGAGGGGACCGGAAGGGCAGGAGAGGGAGGGGGAGAGCTAGGGAGTTACTAGTGGGAGGCCCCCATATATGTGTATATATGTGTGTATATAATCAAAGCTCACAGAAACTACACACCCAGGAAGAAATTGGGCTAATTTATTCACCTAGGCCCATGACTTTACTTTCTTTTCGATTCTGAACCTGTGCCATCTAAAGGGCATCCAAGTGTTGTTGCTTAAGTCTACAAAGTCCTTTTAGACCTACCAACCCATCTGTGAGTCCCCCAGCCCCAGAGTATTAGGCACTAGGTGAGGATCATTGTTAAGAAACCCTGGGACATTAAGGCCATTATTGGGACTCATACTTTTCAGCCTAACCTCTACTTCCTAATGTGGCTACAACTAATTAGCTACCAGCTCATCATCTGTTAAAGGGTTGAGTCTGTGTGGATGGAGAAAGCCTATCCTTTATTTTTCCAGTTTGATACCTCCCTCTCACATTCTAGGATTTCTCACCCTTCATCATCTGAAAGTTCTTTATATCAATTTGTCATCTCTTATATAGTTGATTACTTCCTCTTCTTCTATCAACAGGGAAGAAATTATGCTCTCATTCCAGCCCCCCCCCCCTTTTATATTAACAGTAATGAGATTAGTTGGGCTTTTGCTAATTTGATGGGAGGTTGGGGAGACAGTTACTGGGAAGACACTTCCCTCCTGTAAACACGCTTTTAGAAGTGGTAGAGGTGTGTGTAGGCAGCATATCTCATCTAAGGCATTAGGTAAAGATTTCCCACATGCTGCCCCTCTCTGTTTATCCTTGAGACTACCAGCACACCTTGAGGGGAGAACAGAGCACTACTCTAGGACTCTCATTTGAGGCACTTGGGTCTAGTCCATCCCTTTGCCCTTAGGCAAAATGACTTTTATTCCAAGCTAGTTATCACATTGTTCTCTCATCTACAGAACATCTCTCTATCCCCATTCAATGAGAGAAAAGACTCTGGAGGCCCTCAGTACTCTTCCAGCTTGTTTCCTGTGGTTATTTGAATTGCCTGCTTGTGGAAGAGCATTGCTTAGAAAGGGTCTTGTCATGTCATGATTTGTGAGAGCATGTATTTAAACAAGGCACGCAGAGGAAAGAATGGAGACGTAGATATGGGGCATGGAGAAAAGGGGGAGCATTTGCAGGGTGGTGACTGGTCCAGAAGGAGACTTTGCTTGGGTATCCTGGGACTCAGAAGCTTGTTTGTGAACAGTGCTCCATGCTTCAGGGCATGAATTGTCTAGCTCTTCTGGAGTAGCTAGAAACAGAGCAGAGGTAACAACAATCTTTTATACATACACTTTTATCATTCCTACATTGTACATTCCCACAAGAGCTGGGAAACAGGACAGAGAATGCTTTCAGTTTGGACAGGTACTGAGGCACTAATTTTTGTTACCTAATCACAGGAGTCAAGAAAGCTTAATCAACAGGCATTGGGAAGGAGCAATGTTCTTGGGCTTCAGGTTTGTCAGGTGATGGGGTTGTGTTTTGGTGAGAGGGTCTTCGGTCTCTTCTCTGAGTCAGGCAGCTTTCTAGAGGTTGGGGATGGGGTCTCTAAAATGAAAGGATGACTTCTAGATACAATTCTAGAGGGGATGGAGAGAGGGACAAGTGAATCAGAATGAGAGTGTGTCTCTTTATTTTGTGCTTCACTCTTTTTTGGGTCTCCATCACTTGTTTACCTGGACTTTCTAGGCTTCTTTTCTCTTGTTGGAGAGCCCATGGAGAATGACCCAGAAGGGATGGATATGAAGATTAAGTGTCAGGGAGAGAACATTAGGACAGTGTAAGAGATTGTATATACTACAGGTGATCTATGTAGGGGCTGAAAGGGAAGAAAAGATGTTTGGTTTATAGTTTGCTCCATGAGCTTATATGGCTATAGGGAGCTTGGTGGGGTGAGAGAGCCCATCAGCCTCAGGACCTATCCCCTTCTTAGAGCCTGGATCCTTGTTCAGTTGCCAGAGGTGCATGAGTCGGTGCAGGACCATGGGGCCCAGAGGTAGCACAAGGGCTAGCCAGGCCAGGCCCAGGATGATCCAGACAGCCGCTAGACTTCTGTATACAGAGATGTAGTGTTTGTTAGGGTCTGTGCCTGTGAGAGGAAGAACAGAGGTTATAGTGTTATGTGTTATAGTCATTCTACAGGTCCCCTTCTCCAAAAATGGTCTTCCACCATAATTTCATGATATGTAATGCCTAGAAGACCACAGCTTCTGACACTATGTAGGGAGAATCTTTTCTTTCTCCCAAAGCCTTTGTGAACTTCATTAACTCAGGCCAGATCTGTCTCTCAGTTCTACAGCAAAGGCTTTGGAGGTTGAATGGGAGCAGAGGGAAGAGTGGGGATGGACATGGACTAGAGACCTTGATATTAACAATATTAATAACACAAAGTTTGTGCTTTAAGGATTTCCTCACAACCATCTGTTATGAAATACTGCCTTACTTAAAACCCTAATAATAATAATAGCTGGGATTTGTAGTTCTTTAAGGATTGAAAAACATAAATATCTCATTTTATCCTCATAACAGCCCTGGGAGGTAGGTGCTATTCTCATTTTATAGCTAAGGAAACTGTTAGAGGTTACAATGACTTGCTCATGGTCACACATCTAGTAAGTGTATTGAGCCAGATCAGTTTGACTCTAGGCCTGATGCTTTAGGCACTGTACCATTTAACTTCCTTCACCTTATTAAGAGTTTGTGGAGGTCTCACAAGTTATGTACTCCTTCCTTTTAGATAGTCTTGGTAGAGCTGAAATCTGGTTTCCAGCCCTATTCTTCCCATCCCCTTGTCAACCCTTAGGTCCTCCAGCTCCTAATACCCTTCCTTCCCCATAGCTTCCAAAGTTCCCCAGTTTCTTATGTGCCCTTCCCACATAGCCCTCTTACCTACAACATAGTCCCCAAAGCCAATGGTGCTGAGGGTGATGAAGGCAAAATAGAAGCCCTCACCATAGCTCCAGCCCTCCACGTGGCTGAAGACCATGGGGGGAAAGATGAGGAGAAGAAAGGTTCCCAAGGTCAGGAACAGAGCAAGGCTCAGGGTCTGTACCACCTAAGAGAGGCAGGAAACTGATGAAGTAGCTTACATGGCCCTAGGTTGACTTCTGAAGCTACTTCTTTAGTGGAGGAAAGCAAGAGAAGGTTGGGTAGGGTCTAGCAATGCCCTCTGCCCAGCAACTTCTCTGGGGATAATTGGCATGTATTCAGAACTATACTATGCCATTACAGATTTTTGAGAACTTTCAGGACTTGTTCCTGAAATTGGAACAATGTTCCAATTGGCATTCTGTCCTTTAACATGAAAAATCAACCAAAATTAAGTTGGAATTGGGGAGGAGGACCACCTACATACCATATTCTCCCTTATTCTGGGAGAGGATGTGAGTTGAGTCCAAATGAAGGACATTGGTTTCACTGAGGGATGAAGAACTGGGGCCAAGTTGTAACAGGAATGTGGTTATATTTTGGGAATAGGGGAGGGATCATAGGGAGCAGGGATAGTGACTGAGAGTCAGAAGAGATTGGGGGTGAGGAAGAGCTTTGGCTGTGTTGGGACTGCATTGGGGAGTGGAGAAGGACCTATAGATTGAGGAGAAGTGGTACCTGGTAGTGTCTTGACTGATGCCCCCAAGTCTCTAATGTGGCTAGATGAGACCTTAGTCCAGTCCCCAGATGGTTGAAAAATACTACATTGAGTGGGATCCCAAATAGGGCATAGAAGACACAGAAAATTTGACCTGCTTCTGTGCTGGGGGACAGGTTTCCATATCCTGGAGAGGGAGAGAGAGTTGGAAAATAAGATAAATGGGGAGGCTTATATGGAATAATGCAGATTTCAGAGTACATATATCTATGTCTTACATTCTTTCCCAATCCTCTCCCCCCCAATCTTATAAACAGTTCTAAGTGGGCAAAATAGAGATCAGGAGCAACTTTATGGAGGAGTGACTGATTTGAAGACATTGGGTGGGTGGGGGAATGGAAGTGGGTATTAAAAACTTAATCAGAGGAGATCTAGGAGGTTTTTAGAAGGGGAAATATAATACAGGAGTTGAGCCCTTTTCCCTCCACCCCCCCTCCCCGCCCCCAATTCCCCATTACCTATGGTGGTGACAACCGTCCCTGCAAAGAAAAAGCTGTTGCTGAAGTCCCAGTTGCTGGGGTTGGTGGAGTTGCCAGTTGGGTTCACACCTTTGTCCCAGGCTTCCATAATGACCTATGCCAGGTATGAGGTATTGGAGTATGGGGAACATGGAGACATTCGGTAGTCAGGAGGAAGGAGGGACAGGGTTAGGTAGAGGGTATTTATATTATAAGGATCAGAGAAGGAAGGGATATAGAAAATGATTCGAGAAGATAAGGTAACTTGAGATTGTCAGAATGATGGGAAAGGTTTTCAATAAGATGAAATCGTGGAACGTCAGAGTTGGAAGGGACCTTAGAAGACAATTAGTTCCCCAGACCCAAAGAGATAAAATGATGTGGTCAAGAGCACACTTTAATAATTGTTAAGATAGCACTTGAACTCAGGTCCTTTAAGGCTAGTTCTTTTTCCTTAGAAAGATAAGAATATTCAAAGTAAGGCTATGCAGTTTGTTTGTTTGTTTAACCTTTACCTTCCATCTTAATATCAATCCCAAGACCAAAGAGCAGTAAGGGCTAGACAAATGGGATTAGTTAAATGACTTGCCCAGGGTCACACAATTAGGAAGTGTCTGACACCAGGTTTGAACCTCTTATCTCTGGACCTGGTTCTCCATTCACTGAACCCCCTAGTTGCCCCAAGGTTGTAGAGTTTTATATACTCAATCTCCAAATATAAGATGTCTCTTTTTGGTTTTACTGGAGGCAATGAGGCAGGGGGATGGACAAGATAGCCTGAACATTCCTTGTGTTTCTGACCTGGTAGTTTTAGTCTCTAAGACCTTCCAGTAGACCAGATTCTGAGCCAGCAAAGGGTGCGTATGCATGGCCTTCTCTGGTGTGGATGGGTGCCGATTGGAACATGTGTTCCATTCCTTGTCCTTTTTCTCCCCTTCAGCTTAGAGAGCTTTTAGCTCCTTAGGCAGTGATTACTGCAGCTTACTAGGCTTCCTTGACTTTTGGAGTGGTCACTGAAGTGGCTGTGTATATGTAGGGAGAAGGGGTCAGTAAGACATGGATATAACTTTCCCTAGACTTAGTTTCCCATGAGAAATGTTCCCTAGCAAGGAGGACTGTGTGAGCTCAGGACCTCGTGGGGGTGGAGTGGTGGCCTGGCTAGAGGGAGATTGTCATAAGAGAACATCTGTTTCTCCTCAGTCTTACAGGCTAGGCCCCCTGAAAAGACCCAGACCTTGTCTTTACTCCCTTTCCCATACATATAAGAGAGGAAAGGCCCAAATAAACCGCAGCAAAGGATCTTCACCCTTTAGATGGTATCAGTCAACAACCTGCTGGCAGAAAGGGGTAGAACTACAAAGACAGTCCTGATCATATTTAGTATTTTTTTAAAAATTGTTATTTTTAAAAATTAGGAGACAGTCATAAAAGAGCTGGCATTATTATCCTGGAGAAGAGAAGGCTAGGGGAAGAAGGTACTTCATACCTTAAGGGGTTATTGCAAGTTGAGACTAAGACCCTTTATCTCTGCTGAGGGTACAAGAATGATGGTGATGGGGAGGGGATCAGCTTTGCCTGGAGCACCAGGTAGTTAAGATCATTCCTTTTTCAGGGAGACCTAGGAACTGTATGAGAGAATGGGTGCCTCTAAGAGGCAGGGACATTAAAAAAAAAAAGAGATGTCTTTAAGAATAGGAGGTGCATGTCTCCCTGATCAGCTACCTCTGTTTGGAATGGCTTCAGACTAGCCTGGAGGCAACCGGGTGGGCTGAGAAACACTTCCTGGGTCTTAAATATTAACTCTCTTCAAAACTTTTGTGGACTGATATAGAATGGGGTAAGAAGACTATATTGTACACTCTTCACTATAGTGAGGAAAATGGAAAAAAAAAGACATCATTAACAAAATCAAACAATGTTTTTGTAATTGTAAGAATCAAGGACAGCTCCAAAGAGGTGAAAAATGGACCTTCTTCCGTCTTTGAGGAATGTGGAATCCGATCCGATCCAGCCCATGTGTTGATGTTTCCAAATCCTTTTTTTTTCCTTTTGTTTTTATTCTCCTTTACAAGGTATGGCTGGATGGGTAGGGGAGGAGGAGGTATGTAATTGGAAATGAAAGTGATAAAAGATATCAATAGGAATTGTATGTTTAAAAAAAAGTGACACTTAATTCTCTGTGAGGGCTGGTCCAGGTGAATAAGGAGCACTTGACTTGGGGTAGGAGACAGATGCATTTCATTTGAGGACCTGCCCCAGGGAATCAATGACAGAGGGAGATAGCAGCTTTCAGGTGATCACAGATTCCTGGTCTTCGTGCTTTATCAGAAAAGCTTCCTAATGATGGTGAATAAATACTTCCCTGGTATCACAGAAGCTGTTTTGAGCTTCTGACTCATAATAGGACTTTAACCATCACTGTGGTTTGCACCCTCAGGAACATGAGTGTTAGATCACAAGAAATAATTGCCTCCAGTGTTAATCAGACTACTTCTAGTCTCAAAGGTGTATGATAGTGCAGTAAATTTCCAGGAGACACACCAGAAAATTATATTGTTACAGTTGAGAAGCATTGTTATATTGTGGAAAGAATCTAGAATTGAATTCAGATAAGATTTGGGTTCAATTGTTGCCTCAAGGTGATGCATAGTAACTAGTATCCTATGTATCACTATGGAGTATCATAACTGTGTGGCCTATACTATATATCTGAGGGCAAGATACTATATCTCCTTGTGATTCATGGGTTAAAATTAGGATAATACCTATAATATCCACTAAAGGAATTGGGAGGTTCACATAAAGCAGTATATGGAAAGTACTTTGCAAATTGTAATGGTGTTTTATTTTTAATTTACAAATTCCCTACTGGCATAGGAGGAAAAAGAGTGCTGGTGGGTTTTTTGTTTGTTTGTTTTGGTTTTTGATATTCCCAGCACCAAAAAGTCTTCTAAAGATCTTGGGAATATTCTCCTGCCTTCAGGCCAAATTATTCCTAATTGGTGATTTCACAGCTTCTCTTAGATCATTCTAGTGATTAGGGAGAGACAGTGTGGCATAGTGGATAAAGATCAAGGAAGACCTGGCTTCGTGTTCCAGCTTTGACACATAATAGCTGAGTGACTGGGCTTAGTCTCTCAGTGGTTTAGACTCCTCTCTAAGATTCTTCTTCTTCTTCTTTTTTTTTAACCTTTCCTTTTAAGTTCTTAAAAAAAAAAAACACCAAAAAACCTTACTAACAACTCTAAGACAGAAGGGAAAGGGCTAGGCAAATGGGGTTAAATGACTTGCCTAGGGTCATACAGTTAGGAAGTGTCTGGGGCCACCTAGCTTCTCCAACTCTCTAGAATTCTTATAATGAAAAGTAGCTCCACCTTTCCTAATTAATTCATAGATAGTAAAACATACTAATGGGCCTTAACTTTCCTCTATCAGAACTAGATGAATTGGACCAAAAAAAAAATAGAAGGGAAGTGAATGAAATGTTAGAAAAATTAGAGCTAATAGACACCTGGAGAAAAATAAATAGGGATAAAAAGGAATATGCCTTCTTTTCAGCAGCACATGGCACTTATGCAAAGAATGACCATGTACTAGGACATAAAAACATTCCAATTAATTGATAGTTTTTTTTTTTCCCCCAGGCAGGCATTCATTTCCTAAACCAAGGAAATCCTAGGGCTAGTCCCTCTTCTTAGTTCCTGTGATCAGAAAGTTTTATGTCTTGGTGTATACCAGGTAACTTGTGGATTTCTAGAAGAAGAAAATCCCCAATGAATGCTGTGAAAAAAGCATCATAATAGGAAGGAAATAAGAATTTACTAAGTACCTACAAAGTATCAGGCACAGCGTTAAGCACTTTTCATATATCTTATTTAATTTTTTAACCTTCTGTTTTAGAATTTGTATTGATTCCAAGACAGAGAGCAGTAAGGGCTAGGCAGTGGAGGCTAAGTGACTTCTTAGGTCACACACCTAGGAAGTGTCTGAGGTCACATTTGATACCAGGAACTCCCATCTTCAGGGCTTATGTATTGAGCCATCTAGCTCCCTCCACCCTCACCCCCCAGTTTCCTATTTAATCTTCACAACTCTGTTAGGTAGGTGACATTATCCCCATTTTACAGTTGAGGAAATTGAGGCAGACAGGTTAAGTGACTTGCCTAGAGTTACAGCAACTAGTAGGTAATCTATGACTCTAGTTAGCACATATAAACTAATAATCTAGAGGGCCCTAACCATCTGCTAGTTGCTACTTTTGTGTAATTGTATATCACCAGGTGTCATGTTATGGATCAATTAATAACTATAATGGTTAAAAAATTTATGTAGCTCACAAACAGATGTACGGTGTTTTGCTTTTGCTATCCAATAAATGAAAAGGCTTGAATGCCTGTGAGCTAACCTATAACTTTTCTGTTGCAGAACAAGTTCTGCCTTTATTCAGGACTTATGTTCTACTTAGAAATGCTTTCCATATCCTCTGGCTTCTCTATTTCACTTTCAATTCTGGGGATGAGCTTTTGGGAGCACCTTCTACATCCCCATGCCCTTTCCTTTGTTTAGGTCCCATGAATCTTAGTCTTACTCAGACTAGGAGTTAGTGGTACCAGTTTTTGACTGGCAGAGTGTAGGGGAGAAAGGTGGATAGACTCTGAAGCAAAAGGCTCTAGAAGAAAGGGCTCAAATAATGCCCCACTTCCCAAATCCTTACCTTCTGTTTTAGTATCAGTTCTAAGATAGATGAGTGGCAAGGGTTTGGCAATTGGGGTTAAGTGACTTGCCTAGGGTCACACAGCTAGGCAGTGTCTTTGGCCAGATTTGAACCGATGTCCTCCTGACTTCAGGCCTGGTGCTCCATCCTCTGTGCTACTTAGCTTCTCTTGACTCTTAAACTCTTTAGAAAGCTCTGCTCAATGAACATATTGGCCAGTCTTATATTTCCCTCAGCACATATAGTCTTCTTATTTGCACTCTTGTGTGACCTAAAACAAATCACTTCCTCTCTGTGAGTCTCGGTTTCCTTTCTCTGTTTCCATTAAATTAAAATTATAATTAAGGGTCTGGCTGATTTCCCAGCCCTAAATTCAGTGACTATGATTTTCATTTGTTGAGTTTGCTTTCCAAGCATTTTAAGTCATTTCACCCTCTGGTCATTCTGTCTCCTCAGCTCAAGGGCAGATCAAGGCCATATCCTCTACTTTTTGGTGTCTGTCGCAAATGTTAGGGCAGGTCTCTCTAGAATGAATCTTTTCTTTACCATCTGTTTATCTCCATGAGAGTGAGTGTTGGTTCAGGGACGCTCTGGAGCCTGAAACAACTAGGGAGTTGAATCTCTGTAGAGGTGCATAGCAGTGGGTTCAGTGAGGTTGAAGGAACAGGGAAGCACACTCATTAAAAATAGTTTTCTTGCTTGGATCTGGTCCCTGCAGGGGCTTGGACAATCATGGCCATATAATGTTCCTGAACAGGAAACTTCAGGCCCTTCCCATTGGAGGAAGGTTCAGTAAAGGTCCAGTGACAGCTGTTGGGGGGGCATTTAATTGTGTGTCACAGTTGTTGTTCAGACATTTTAATTGAGTTGGAAGAAGGTCAAGAGGAACAAAGGCTTTGGAGACCAATGGTCTAGAGTAGTTGGGCAGTAAGGTTTTTTTTTTTTAACCCTTACCTTCTGCCCTAGAAGAGATACTAAGTATTGGTTCCAAGGTAGAAGAGTAGTAAGGATTAGGACGTTGGGGTTAAGTGGCTTACCCAGGGTTACATAGCAAGGAAATGTCTGAGGTCAGATTTGTATTTACCATTAATGGTCCCCTGATACATCCATTTCTCTTACCCTGACTCTTAGACTTCCCCAAAGCCATTCAAGTACAGCCCATCCTTCTCCACCTCCACTTCTGATCCCCCTTATCCAAGTCCGGTCATTCCATCTCCCCCACCTCTTTCCTCTCCACCCTAGCCCCACCTCCCCATATCACCTGTACAAACCATTCCAGAGCATACTGGTCCAGGCAGGTGTAGTTTTCTAGGAAGCGTAGCTTCTCCACCTGGAATTGGTTTCGTGACTGAGCTTCTGCCTGCTTCTCCAGGAGTTGGAAGATGGCAGCACCCAGCAGCAGGTAGCAGAGATAGCCCAGCAGTAATGACAGTGTCCAACTGCCCCGCCAGTCATAGATCCCTGAGCCAGCCATGGCTCTGGACATGGAGTAGGGGTGGGGGCCACACCAAAGTGGAGAAGGTGCTCTCCCTGCCAAGTGCTTACCTTTTTCCTGGCCCTCCTGGGCAGGGCCCCCCTCAAGCACTGTTCCTTCCCCACCACAGTTGGCTGGCTGGGCTGGGGAGTCTGTTTGAACAGTGCAGTGTATCTCAGCCCTGCTGCTCAAAGTGCCATGAATGCAAACAGGTCTGACGTCCCCTGACCTGGATGTCCTTCCATGATGAGTAAGTCAGGAATAGAGAGATTCTGCTCTCCTGAAATCATCCTGCCCTTTCCTCTTCTGCAGAGTAGAATGAAAACAATCTTATTACTCCCCCTTTCACCAAGGGCAGATCTAGCCTTAGCTAGATTGCTGCATCAGCTCCCTGGCTTTTCCTGGTCCTTCAGATAGTAAAACATGGGTCCTTTGAGCCTCAAACCATAGGAGTTAAGAATTGGTATGGACTCTCAGCTATACTCAGTTTCCCTCTCTGTGAAATGGGGTTGAGAAAAGACCTGTTGCTGGGGGGAATGCAGAGGTAGGAGACAGGTGAAAAGACTGCACAGGTGGAGGGAGGATAACAATGATTATAGTTAATCTGAGTGACAAATCAGAGTAAAGCAAGCATAAAGCTGATTGTAGTGCTCAGGGACAGTGCGGGGAGAGACAGGAGTATCTAGTACCTCTGATCAGTTTTTATAGAAGTTTTCATTTCTCATTTCTCTCCTGTGACCCTTAACTTAAAAAAAATTATTGGTGTCTGTTTTCCTTAGCCACATTTCTTAATAAATTCCTTCCCTGGCCCTCCCAGAGAGTTGTCCCTTAAAGCAAAGAACTAAAAAGATGGAAGAAAACTCAGTTTCCCCAAATTAAACCAATATATTAAACAAGTTCGATCTTATATGCTGACCTTCCACTTTAAAAGCAAGGGAGAGAATTGGGCAATGAGGCTCAGTCTTGCTGGATGAAATGTCACAAATGCCAACACATTTTGCCTTCATTCCCTGATAATTTGAATCATTTTCCACAGGGAGTAGAGAAGGAAGCCCTATTTTCCAGGGGTTGTCCTGTACACCCCCTCTGTCTCCAAGCAGAATATGACATGATGATGATCATCTCTACCAGAGACAACCAAAGATGAGAATCTCCCTGGCTGGTTTGTTTTAGGTGGGATTCCACCGAGTGAAGAACAGGGAGAGTTACCCATTTAAAGAAATGCCTTATTAGATACCCAAATTAATGCACATTTAAGAAAGGGACTTGAAGACCAACATCTTGCAGAGGCCCAAGCTTATAAAGGTTCAGGTTTTAATACAGTGGAGTGCTGGGCAGGGTCTCCTCTGGTCACACTATTTAGGAAACTGTATAGTCCATGTATTTATAGATTTGGTCCTTTTAGGGCCATCACCGAAAATCTTTTATAGACTTGGTGAAGTTTGAGTAAGACTTCATCATTCTTCCAGGGTCTTTCTTGCTATCCTTACTCATTACCAAAGAAGGTGACAGCCATGGCTATGATGGACAGACAGAAGGCATGATTTACAACCTTCTAAATGGGGAAATTATTGCTCCTAATGGGAAGAATTAACTTGTGCTTCCCAAGGGTGGGAGCCAAAATCAATTAATGGAAACCTTAACATGACTGATCCTATTGGTGGAACTTGATATGACATCTGGAGACGATAAGGGATGTTTTGAAGCTGAACTAATTAGGAGGTTGGAGGAAAAGAAGGAAAAACAAAACCCCCAAATCAATTGAGTGTACAATGCAGAGAGAGAATACTGAGTAAACATAGCAGAGAGGAGACTCTTTCCAATTGAATAACTCCCCAGATAAGGAAAAAGGACAAATCACTCACCCCCTATCTGACATTGGTATTTTCCCATGGATTGACCCAAATAAATACAGATCCACACAAATGGAAAAAAGCATATTTTCTTAAATTGTAACCAATGAGTCAGGAAAAGTACTTCTCTCCAGGTCTCTTTACAACCTTCTAGTGCTGGGGAGAGAACAAACCAAGATAGAGTAAGGTTTTAGGAGCAGAGATTCAGAGTTGGAAGGGACCTTAGCAGTCATTGAGCCCACCACCCTCAAATGAGGTAACATGTAGAAAGTGCTTTGCAAATCTTAACTAGCTATTAATATTATTATCAAAACCCTTATCTTCTGACTTAGTGCCAATTCTAAAACAGAAATGCAGCAAGGTCTAGGCAATCAGAGTTAAGTGGCTTGCTCAGGGTTATACAGCGAGGAAGTGTCTGAGACCAGATTTGAAATGGAGGTCCCCCTGACTCCAGACTTGGTGCTGTTTTCACTGTGCTACCTGGCTGCCCCTGTTATTATTAGTATTAATATTACAGGCGAGGAAAATGAATTATGGATAGGTTAAGTGATTTAGGTTAAGAGCTAGTAAGTATTTGAGGTAGGATTTGAACCCAAACCTTCCTGACTTGAAGTCTAGTGTCCTATCCACTATGCCATGCTGCTGGGGGCCCCAAAAATTCAGAGGGGGCAGAGATCAAAAAGAAATCTTCCAAAAGGGTTTGATGAAAGATTTTGGAAGGTGGCTTCTTATAGGTTCTAAAGGTCTTCAAAAGCAAAGAGGGACCTTTGGCAGGTCCCTTCATCAGGACTTATATAGAAAAGTATATTTTTTTACAGATGGAGATGGGAACAGTGGTGTGCTGGGTAGGGTCTCCTCTGGCCCACTACTTAGGCAACCATGTAGTCCATATATTTATAAACATGGTCCTTTTGGGATAAAGCAGTAAAAATCCTCTATAGATTGATGAAGTTTGAGTAAGAATTCTTCATTGTTCCAGGGTCGTTCTCACTATCCCTACTCATTTCCAAGGAAGGTGACAGCCATGGCTATGATAGAGAGACAAAAAGTGCTACTGATCTAAAGAAATAGGCACATCAAGAAGTTAGAGGAGTTAAGCTGTGCACAGCAGAAAGGAATGGGGGAGGGGATAGCAAGGTGGCTCAGCGGGAGACAGATGGTCCTGGGTTCAAATCTCGACTCATACTTCCTAACAGTGTGACCCTGGGCAGGTCACTTAACCCTAGTTGCCTGGCCCTTACCACTTTTCTACTTGGGGACCAATATTTAGTGTCAATTCAAAGACAAAAGGTAAGGGTTTAAAAAAAAAGAAAAAAGGAATGGAGGAGAGTTCTGATCGGTGATTCAAGGTGAAGATTCTCTCCCTGTCCTACACACCTTGTTTAAGTTTCTAGGAAGGACAGCACTATTCTATATATCTCTTTTCCTTCTCAAAGATTTTCAGTGGTTGCTTATAATTTCTGCTGTTATGTGCTCTCAAACTCCTGCCTTCATTGACACCATCCCCAGTTGGTTCATCAGTTTACCCCTGGTCATTTTCAACAGTTTCCACACTTTTCTCCCTGGCTACCAGACATTGTCATTTCCTGTCTAACTTGGCTTCATGTGTCTGGTCCCCAAAGCATCCAGAACCAAATATGGAGCTCAGCCTTTCACAGTAGGGCAGTGACTACTAGCAGTGATATTCTATTTTCCCTTCCTATATACACATGACCATCAACCCCATGCTGCCCCCTTCTTCATCCTCAGCTGAACCACTCTACCCCCAAACCACCTGGCCCAGACCTATGTGCCCAATGACAAACTATTCCCAAACAATTCCTCCTGCCCCAAACTCAGGCACCAATTCACAAACTATTCCTGAACACTCCCCTCAGCAGATCCCCTGCTAGCCAGTGCATATAGACCCACACACATCTTTTTTTTCCTTTCATATTGCTCTTATATTTCCCTACCCATCCTACGCAATTTTTCTACATTCTCTCCTCATCCTGTACATCATAATAACCATTGCTCTAATTTTCCCCATGTCTCGTATCATGTGATAAGACTTGTCTATGCTTCAGAATTTTCTATAGCTTCTCTTTATAAATGTCTATATTTGCATTAGAAACAAAATCCACCCATAAAATCTTCCTTATACCAGCTCAATGGGCAACATGGTTTAGTGGAAAGAATATGAGACTTAAGCTGTAGACTTAGAATCTACTCCCAATCCCTATCCTGCCATGAGCTGTGTAATATTAGTCAAGTCACTTCGATTCGGTGGGTTTTTTTTTAAACCTTTACCTTCTATACTAAGAATCATTTCCAAGTCAGAAGAGTGGTAAAGGCTAGGCAATGGGAGTAAAATGTCTTGTCTAGGGTCCACATAGCTGGGAAGGGTCTGAGGTCAGGTTTGAACCCAGGACCTCTCGTCTCTCGATCTGGCTTTCTATCCATGGAGCCACCTAGCTACCCCTTAATCCAGTATTTATTGTTTGTTATGCAGTTTCTCTTTAGGTCTTAGTTTTCTTCCTTTGTCAAATGAGCAAGCTGACTAGATGGTATTTCAAGCCTCTTCCAGTTTTGACATTCTTTGATTATTTATGAAAAAGAGGGAATGTTGATTTCCTTCAATGGGGAAGGACATTTTGGGAGTGATCCATTTTTGGGAATCACTGGCATGGCTTCTCCAGAAAATGACTTTCTGAAAGCTTTATATAGGGCAGCTAGATGGCTCAGGAGATAAAGAGCCAGAGCTGGAGATGGGAGATCCTGGGTTTGGATCTGGCCTTAGACACTTCCTATCTGTGTGACCCTGGACAAGTCACTTAACCCCAGTTGCCTAGCCCTTACCACTCTTCTGCCTTGAGAGTGATATTTAGTATTGCTTCTAAGACAGAAAATAAGATATTTTTTAAAAGTTCTGTTTTCACCTTTAGGAGCACAGAAGAGGTCATTACTGGTTTTCTTGGACTTCAAGGAGACAATTTGGTATGGATGAATAATACATTTTCATCTGAAACTCAGTTTGCCTCAAAAATCTAGGAGATATAGAAGCTTTGAAAAGACTTTCAAACCCCAGAAGAAACAATTTCAAACAAAAATCTCCTAGAAATTGCCCTTTAAAAAATCTGATAAAATCCTTTCAAAGCGTTGCTTCTACTACCTTGGGATTCCTAGGCAAATATTCTCAGCTTGATTCTGTGCCAAAGGTCTTCTATCAGGCAGGAGGGCATGGTTTGGAGTCATTCTTTGTTTGGGAACCATCACATAGAGGGCAGCTGGGTGGCTCAGGGGACTGAGAGTCGGGCCTAGAGATGGGAAGTCCTGGGTTCACATATGGCCTCAGATACTTCCTAGCTGTGTGACCCTGGGCAAGTCATTTAACTCCCATTGCCTAGCTCTTACTGCTCCTTCTGCCTTGGAACCAATACACAGTGTTGATTCTAAGACAGAATGTAAGTTTTTTTTTTTTTAAAGGAACTATAATTTTATCCCATTCAATTGTTTTGAGTGTTATTTTGGGAGTTAAATTCCCCTAATTTATCTTCCTTTCCTCATTTTTCCTCCTGGCTTTCCCCAGTCTGGCTGAGTTCACATCCATGCATGTCCCCCCCCCCCCCCAACTTCCCTGCAAACAAGGCCTTTGGATCCAAAGGATAACTGCTTCCAGCTGCAGCCTTGGAATCAATAGTATTTATCCAGTTCCAGTCTACACAGTTCTCTCTCATTCAGAGAGCAGGCTGGGTGCAGGCAGCCCTTTCCCTGGGACAGTGACATGGACACCTCCAAACTCATTTCAGGTTTTGCTAGTATGAGGAACATGTGCTCATGTACATGTATGTATGGGTACTGTTCAGGTTTTCTCAGATCAGTTTGGTTTAAGAGCTGAAGAAGCCCTCAGATAAAATCAGTGTGGTGTTGTCAGAAGAACATTGGTCTAGAACTAGAGAGACAAGGGTTCTTGCCCTGACTTTGCCACTCTGTAGGGGACTGACTATAGCCTGTTCTTTCCCCTTAGTGGGTCTTAGTTTCCTTATCTTTAAATGGGGGAGACTGGACTAGGAAGTGATTTCTTAGATCCTCAGTTTAAAAATTATATTTTCATACATGCAGTTCTGGCCAGGAAAGACCCCTTTTTATCTCTTCCTTCCAAGGTTTTCAGTCTTTATCCTTACCAGACAGAGATTGCAAAGAAAGTGGGCAAGTTCTTTTATTCAATTTGTGGCATCACCATATGGTCCTAACTTGTTTCAGTTTCCCAAGGCTCCCTGTTTTCACTTCTCAAAGGGCCCCAACTAGGCTAAGACCTAGATAGACCATTAGCCATTGGCTTTGTACCACTATTTCCCTGTCTTATGTGATGGAAGTCTAAAAGGTTTTAGATCCTTAGCTTGTTTCTACCATGGCTAAATGAGGCATGATCTTTGTAAAAATTCTAGAAAAAACAACAATTTTTCCATGGCCACAAGGAAACATCGGTCAAAATTCTGGATAATCACAAATATCTGTGCCTGGGTTCCTTGAAGTTTGGAATGCCCATCTGAGTCTCTCTACTGTGGTTTTTGGAGAAACAATGTGAGGGCCTTTTGATCTGCTCCAAAATATCCTCACTCTAGCAGAGCTGAGAACTTTCTGGGTTTGTGCCCAGTTCAAGCTGGGTATCCTCACTGTAAAGGTAATGGCAGACAATTTGGCCTGAGTTATTGGGATCAACTATCGATGTATATTTGGCTCTCCTCTGCTTGGAATCTAGCGTTGTAGTCCTGGCCTAAGGTATTTATTGCTCTTTCATTCCTGGATACAAGTTTTCATTTTAATTTCTCTATAGTAGATGATAGTCTAGGCTTAGCAGGAAGGGGGGAAGGAGAGAGCAGTAGAGTGGAGCCACCAAAAAAGAAACAATAGTTGCTTGACCTATATTTTTTTCACACAAATATCCTGGCTCCATCTTGCAAGATTGCTGTTTCATAATCTCAAGGTATCCAAGTTATTCAAAAGGCAAGATCTAGACCCAAGTTTTTTTTCCTAAAGGTTAAGGGGAATTACTTTAAAAATACAAAACCAATAAAAAACGCCTCCATCTCTCTACTTCCTGGCCCCACCTCAGCATAGCCCATCATTCTTGAATGCTTCTGGTGTCCCTTCCTTACAGAAACACAAGGCTTTCCATTAGAGCTCAAGTCACATGTTGTTCCATCCATTTAGGCATCACATCCAAAGAGAAGATGAAAGAAGAAAGGAGTTTGATCTATATTCTGTCCTTGCTTTTCTGCTGGGTGGCTGGGCTGGCATTATTAGTTCAATGGTTTGCCAAACCTGAAAGGAAATAGTAATTCTTTTAGATTGTTTGCAGGCAATAATGAGAATATCTAACATTTATTTAACGTTTAAAGTTAGCAAAGCATTTAACACATTATCTTTTATGATGCAGACAACAACTCTGTGAGGTTGGTACTGCTATTATTTCCATTTTGCAGATGAGGAAACTGAGGCTGAGAGAGGTTAAGTGACTTGCCCAGGGTAACAAAGCTCATAAGTGTTTGAAGTGACATTTTAGGTAGGACTGTATAGTATAACTCTGTCATTATGTTACTCTGTCATCAATGGCACTTGTGTTAAAGTGCAAGAGGAGGCGGTAGGAAGCATCTTGATCTCCCTGCCCCTCAGGGTCTCAGAAGCATGCTTCTCAAGGACTCTAATTCTGATTTTGAAGGATACTCATTAATGTATTCACTCAAACTTTATTGTGTGAAGACCCAGTATAGAATCTCAGGAAAGAAAATTAAGACAGGATTCTCACACTTGAAGGAGACAACAATATGCAAGAAAGATCTTAAGAAGAATAAATGATGACATTTGTAAATACAAAGAGAATGATGCATCAAAGATGGTAAAAGCAGAAGGGAAGTTTGGACAAAAAGGAGTATAATATGTGCTTGTCTGCTAAAGGGAGAGAGCAGCCAAATGGAGTTGGACTAAAAGGAAGGGAGTTAGCCAGCCAGTTGGAATGTGCTAGATCCCAAAAATAATGCAAAAAAAGGGCAGAGTTTTCTCCCTAATTGTGTTCTCTTTGGCAAACCTTGTTACTAGAGTCAGCGTGACACATCATTAGAAGAAACTTCATTGTTGGCTCTAGTACCTTTGTTACTTACGGTAACCTAGAAAAAGATTTGGCCATGAAAATCACAACAGCAAATAATCAGACTGTCCCTTCAAGACACATCTTACCAAGAATACAAAATGTCTAAGCAGTCATTTTCAACCTTCATAAATGTCAGAAGTGCTCCTCATTAAGTCCCCTATGATGCTTATGGGGCAGAAAGTCCCTCATCCTCTTCACTCCTGATATAGGGATGCCAGCATGATTGGCATTAACCATTTGGCCCCTGAAACCGTCCCTGGAGTATGGTTCAGTGCTATCCCATTTTTGTCTCAGGTGCCTAAAGACAAAGAATCTATGCTCAGTAAAAAAGAAAGCTTTCACCTTATCATATTGACTTCTGGTCTCCATGGCTTCATAAGCAGGGATGTAGCTCACCCTCAACTATACAATGGGTAAACAATACAGCTGATCCATCTGCCATCTTTCCCTCTATGTCTCTCTCCCATTTTGCAAGTCAAGCTTGTGCTTTTTATCTTATGATCCCAGCTCTCTCCTCCCCAGTCAACTTGAGGAACCCAAACCTCAAAGCCTCAGATCTGATTTAATTAAGATAATACCATTGCAAAGTCCCAGGCTTACTTCTGATGGCTTTTACTGTAATGCATCTGATACTCTTTAGTGCTCATCTCTCTGGACACCTGAATGATTGAGCCCTTGCTTTGCTGTGCTCCTGAGCCCCATCCTGTTAGATTTTGTTTGTGTAGATAAAATGCCTGTGATCTTTTGTGACCAATCAATAAAGAGGAGTTTTATTCTGCTTATTCTGCAGAAGAACTCATTTCGTTTTCTATATTTACTCTACCCATTTTGGATCTGAGGGAGTAGATAGCTGGGGAGCTGGCCAGGTTCTATCTGTACCTTCCCTTTGGGGTACTTAGCTTTTTAACCACCTAATAAGTACTTTTAATATAGTACTTTAAGTACTGCAAATGTATTTTATATGGGTTATTTCTTGATAGGGACCTAGGGAGCTGGTTTTTGTACTGATCATCTCGAGGAGTGTTGTTCAGTCATTTCAGTCATATCCAACTATTTGTGACCCTGTTTGGGATTTTCTTGGCAAGGCTACTGGGGCAGTTTGCCATTCATTTCCCTCTCTAGCTCATTTGACAGATGAGGAAACTGAGGCAAACAGTGTTAAGTGTCACATAGCTAGGAAATATTTGAGGTTGGATTTGAACTCAAGTCTTTCTGACTCTAGGCCTGGTTGTCTATCCATTGAGCCACCTAGCTGCTCCTACCATTCCCATTCTTAACCCTACCTTCTTTTAGCTCTCTACCCTTTGCTCTCTCTCATATTATACTGCCAAACTGCTTTCATTTCTATCCACTGACATCCCTTCTTTTAAGGCCTGGGCTATAAATATTACTTTCCTTTTCTCTGAGGAGATTTTTGGGACAGATTTTAGACCATAGATTAGAAATAGGTTGGTTTCTTCTCCACCATCTTTGATACTGCTTCTCATCCATTGCAGAGCAGTCTAGGACAGGATTAGGAAATGATGTCAGTGAGAATGATCCAGGAACATAAAGTGAGAGTTCCCTCTCCTTCCAACAAAAAAACTCCACATCCCCTTCATGATTTATGCATGCATTGAACACTAGGGGGTCAAATGTTACTTCAAGAAACACAAAATGAGAAATTTACAGCAGAGAGCATTCTAATATACACATCTTACATAAGGACTTCTGATATGAAAGAGAAAAAGAAAAACAGTTCAAGCTCATTGTTTTCTTTCTGAGCAGCAATCATTTAGAAGCTGGCTTACTTTATATTGGATTTGGCATCGCAGTAAATTCTCCTGCCCCAGATAAACTACCAGTATAATAACTCATTTACCTCTAAATACTCCTCTCTGCTGAGGTGTCTTCTAGAACAAGAAGGGAGGTTTGGTTTTTTTGAATAATGGAAAAAAACTTAGGCTAGAAAGCTTTGTAATGAGAAATCTGAGGTATTCCTATCTTTGCTGGTTCTCTGCTTCTCCAGAGAGAGCAAGCTCCAAATTTAAGGAAAGAGGCAACAACGATTTTTGCTTTTTTAAACTCTTAGCAAGAAAGTTAGCCACATTTTTTTCAGATTAAAAAAAATATCCTTGGCTGTCTGAAGCCACAAATCTGACAGTTAATGACTAATACCCCCTAGAGGGGCTTCTATACCCATCTCTACATCCCCTTGCCTGGTATTTAAACTTTCTGAGCTTTGCTCGGGAATACTAAATCAAATGAATTCACCTTGGACTGCTGCGAAGTCTAAAAGCTGAGGAGGCTTGTGCTAAATCAGTTTCTCTCTAGGCTTTGGTTCTCAGGCTAATAGCCACAAATTCAACTTAATGAGGGCTCCCGAAGAGGCCTATGACAGCTTTGCTAAATTACGAACAAAGAGAGCCCTGAGCCGGAGTGTAGGGGTTGTTTGCTTTGGCGAAGGGAAGGTGGCTGGGCCCCAGCCTGGGTGTTTGCCTGACAGGTTGGCTTGATAAGTGGGCTGCTAATGAAACACTGCTTGGTGATGGCCCTCATACCATCTGCCATGTGCTGATAGAGGCCCATGACTGCTGTCCCCTTAGGCATGCCAGCTTGACAGAAGCAAAGACTTCACTAATCACAAGTGATTTTGGCTTCTTTTGCCATCCCCACTATTGTGAAGTGACTTTGGTCCTTTTTTTTCATAGTGGTTTTTAAAAGTCAAATCCTTGAAGTTGTGCTGTTTGTTGTGATGAATTGTCTTCACCTACAGTTTATATTCAGGAAAAAGGCCACCTTGGCTGCCCCTACACTGCTTAAGGCTCCCTGCCTTATCTCCTTGGGTCAGAAGATCAAATACATTTCATCAAAAACAACTGCAGGTTATATACACCATAGCTGTTGAGTTTTTTTTTTAACCCCTCTCTTCTGTCTTAGAATCAATACTGAGTATTGATTCCAGGGCAGAGAAATAAGAATTAGGCAACTGGGGTTAAGTGACTTGTCTAGGCTCACACAGCTAGGAAGTGTCTGAAGTCAAATTTGAACTCAGGACCTCCTATTTCCAGGTCTGGCTCTATTTACTGAGCCATCTTGTTATCCTCATTGTTAAACTTTAATAGGAAATATCCTTTGAGTATCTGGCTCTACTTGCCCCTTATTTTGTAGGTTTCTTGAGGGTAAGAACAGTAGTTGCAGTGAATCTTGATTCAGTGGAAGAAATGTTTCATAAAGGACATGAAGTCAAAGGCTTTAGAGAGGCAGAGGGAAATTTTCATCTGTATCAGAAGGCTGCAGAGTTGAAGAATTCGAGATGGTGGAGGAAAGAAAGAAGGTCCACCTTACACTTAGAACTAAGAAGCAGATATAAAGTTCTTCCTATGGAGAGGAATGTGCCATTTCTTTGAAAAAATTATTTTAAAACATTTTTTAATCAGCAAAAAAAAACATATCTTTTTCTTCCTCTTATCTTCTTTCTTCTCCAATTGAGAAAAAACCCAACAACAATAAAATCTCAATTATAAACATGTATCATCAGGCCAAACAAATTCCTTATCTGCTGGGGGGGGGGGAAGGAGGGGAAGTCTCATTCCTTACTTGGAATTCTTCACTTCTCAGAAAGTGGGTAGCAATTTTTTCATCATGAGTTCTCCAAAATCATGATTGGCCAGTATGTTGATCAGAATTTCTAAGCCTTTCAGAATTGTGTGTCTTTACAATGTTATCATTGTTTTCCTGATTTTGCTGACTTTCTTCTTTATCAGTTTGGACAAGTGTTCCCAGTTCTCTTTGAAACCATCCATTTCATCATTTCTTACAGTATAATAGTATTTAATTGTATTTATGTACCAGAACTTGTTAAGCCATTTCCCTGTTGATAGTTACACCTCCTCAGTTTCTAACTCTTTGCCATCACAAAAAGAGCTGTTAGTAAATATAAAGAAGGAAATTATAAGTAAATTAGGTAAACATAGAATAGTATACCTGTCAGATCTGTGGGAAAGGAAAGAATTTAAGACCAAGCAAGAGATAGAGAATATTACAAAATGTAAAATGAAAAATTTTGATTACATTAAATTAAAAAAGTTTTTGGACAAAGAAAACTAATGCATCCAAAATTAGAAGGGAAGCAACAAATTGGGAAAAAATCTTTATAACAAAAACCTCTGACAAAGGTCTAATTTCTCAAATTTATAAAGAGCTAAATCAGTTGTACAAAAAATCAAGCCATTTTCCAATTGATAAATGGGCAAGGGACATGAACAGGCAGTTTTTAGATAAAGAAATCAAAACTATCAATAAGCACATGAAAAAGTATTCTAAATCTCTCATACAGAAATGCAAATCAAAATAACTTTGAGGTACCACCTCACACCTAGCAGATTGGCCAATATGACATCAAAGGAAAGTAATAAATGTTGGAGGGGATGTGACAAATTTGGGACACTGATGCATTGCTGGTGGAATTGTAAACTGATCCAACCATTCTAGAAGGCAATTTGGAACTATGTTCAAAGGGCTTTAAAAGAATGCCTGCCCTTTGATCCAGCCATACCACTGCTGGGTTTGTACCTCAAGGAAATAATAGAGAAAAATACAGGCACAAAAATATTTATAGCCATGCTCTTTGTAGTGTCAAAAAACTGGAAAATGAGGGGGCATCCATCAGTTGGGGAATGACTGAACAAACTGTGGTATCTATTGGTGATGGAATACTATTGTGCTAAAAGGAATAATAAACTGAAGGAATTCCATGTGAACTAGAAAGACCTCCAGGAACGGATGCAGAGTGAAAGGAGCAGAACCAGGAGAATGTCGTACACAGAGACTGATATATTATGGTACAATAGAATGTACTGAACTTTTCTACTAGCAACAATGAAATGATCCAAGACAATCCAGAGGAATTTATGAGAAAGAACACTATCCCCATCCAGAGAAAGAACTGTGCGAGTAGAAACAGAGAAGAAAAAAATATGATTGATCACATGGTTTGATGGGGATATGATTGGAAATTTAGACTCTAAATGATCATTCTATTGCAAATATTAGTAAAATGAAAATAGGTTTTGAACAACGATACATGTAAAACCCAGTAGAATTGCTCATTGGCTCTGGGAGGGGGGATAGAGGAAAGGAGGGAAAGAACATGAATCATGTAACCATGGAAAAATATAAAATAAATAAGTAAAAAGATTCTAGATATTGAAAGTACCTCAAGCAACTGATACAAGAATGATAGCCATCATCGAGACAGTGAGAAAGGAAGTGAAAGTATTTCTCCTAT
This sequence comes from Monodelphis domestica, assembly GCF_027887165.1. NCBI lineage: Eukaryota > Metazoa > Chordata > Mammalia > Didelphimorphia > Didelphidae > Monodelphis > Monodelphis domestica. The sequence continues at coordinate 279,185,123 of NC_077228.1, forward strand.
TTTTGTCCCTCAAAAGAAATCCTCTTTAAATAAAATTATTTTTGAGGCAAAAAAAAAACAACCCAACAACAACAAAAGTTATTAGAGGGCAGCTGGATGGCTCAGTGGATTGAAAGCCAGACCTAGAGAAGGGAGGTCCTAGGTTCAATTCTGGTCTCAAAGACTTCCTAGCTGTGTGATCCTGGATAAGTCACTCCCCCCCCCCCCACCATTACATAGCCCTTACCACTCTTCTGCTGTAGAACCAATACAAAGTATTGATTCTAAAAATGGAAGGTAAGGGTAAAAAAAAACTGTTAAAAAAATATTTTTGTACATCCTCAGAATTTGTTTTACTCAAGATGAATCCTTTCCTTAATCTACCTATCTTCTTACTTCTCTTCCTTTTCCCACTTTCCCTCATGTTCCTCTATTTTGTAAAATATATTATTGCATCTGCCTCCCCCTTGTGACCAATGCAGATGAAAGTGAGGTTCAAGCATCAGTCACTTCTCTTATCCCTCCCTCCAACTCTAATTATGTGAGATTTCTCCAAACCATACTCCATTTTTTATGCTACAATTCCAGTTTTTCAAAGATTTTTAAGACATAACAGAACCACACCCAGGGTTTCTTTCTCACTATTACCCCTGTGAATATTTGTATCATTTCTCCATATTGGAATGTAAACAGTTTATCCATGATTAGTCCCTTGAAATTGCTTACTTCTGTTTACCTTTTTATATTTTAATTGACTCCTGTGTTTGTATTTCAAAGTTTTTATGCAGCTCTGATCTTTTCATCAGAAATGCTTGGAAGTCCTCTATTCAATTAGAGGTTCATATTTTAATGCTGTAGGATTCAGTTTTTGGGAGGCAAGTTATTCTTAGTTTTAAGCTTTTATCCTTTGCAGAATAGAATATTGTTTTGCAACACCCCCTCTTCTTTATAGTAGTAGCTGCCAAATCTTGTGTGATCCTCTCTGTGGCTCTTGTATACCTGAATTCTTTTTTCCCTAGATGCTTACAATATTTTTGAATGGACATAGAAACTCTGGATTTCAACTATGATGTTCCTATAAATTTTCATTTTGGGGTTTCTTTCAGGTGAAATCTTTTCGCCATAATAACTTTAAAAATTGAAATGATTATTTTGTTTGCTCATTCTTAGAGAATATTTCTTGATTCTGAACTTTATGTTAGGCTCAGGCTTTTTTAATGCTTTTGTTAAGGCCAGGCCCCTTTAGAGGAAATTTTTGGGATGATCCTGCAGCTGATTTATTGGGAGTTTTGAGTGTGTTATGCTATTCCAGGATCTTAGGGGCAACTCTGATTGGGAGACTTATAGGCTTTAAGTGTTCCCAGAGTGGTCTGATCTAGGGCAAAGTCTGATCACTACCCACAGCGGTCTGAGTTCTTTAAGTTCCTGACCTGATTTTAGGCCTGAGCAGCATGTCTATGGACTTGCCCCTTTTGGAGTTGTGCTGAATTAAGCCACTATAAGCTAGCTGGACAGAATTGTAGACTTTCCTTTGGTTATTCCATTGTAGGCTTTAGACTAGGCTTGCAGCTGGAACTGAGGACTTAATTTTCCTCCTAGGGCTGAGCTCTTCAGCATCTGCTTTCTTCTGATGTTGCTCTTTGCAGAGTCCATAGTCTGGAGCCTGCAAACAGTTTCTCAACCTGTGATGTACCCATTAGGTATAGATCCTCTCCTCAATCAGCCCTGAATCTATGACCCAGACTGAGTGGTAAATCATAGAATTGCAGGTTTGCACCTGTTCCTTTACTTTGCCTAAATTCCAGCCCCTCTATTGGATTTCTTTGGAGAAGCTGTGGGGGTTTGGAGAGAGCTTGTTTTTACTCCTTCCTGCTACCTAACCATTTGGCCCAGCATTCACATATTCCCTTTCTGGTAGAAGTAGTTGCTTGACTTCCAGGGAATAAAGATGTGGATTTAAAGGTGTTATCAGGTGAGAGATTGAGCATTAAGTGTCAAAGGAGGGAGAGATGAATAGTTGTGCTTGATAAGTCCCAGTGGAAAGATTCTGAAGTAGCTACTCACTCACCTCCACAGAACAAGATGCCCCTCCCAGGATAAGCTCATCATTCCTTCCCTCACCATAAGCTGCTAACTCAAGCTTTTAACTCAAGCCTTGATTGACACCACCTTCCTCAGCCTCTTCTCTCCTCTAATTGGAGGGCTGGAGTATGGAGTACTAAACTCCTCCCAGCGCCTTCCTTTAAAGTGGGGAGAAACTGGCTTCTCTGTTCATTTCACTTCACATCTGCTGCTCTTCCTGGTTTCAACTCTGTGGAACAAGATTCCCCCATGCCAGGTACCCTTTGCTATCCTCCACTGCCCTTCTGCTTCCTTTTGTGTGTTGTCTTTCCTATTAGATTGCAAGCTCTTTGTGGGCAAGAATTGTCTTTATTTTTATTAATTGTATCCTCAGTACTTAGCACAGTGCCTGGCACATACTAGGCACTTAGTAAATGTTTAGTGGATTATTGGTTTTGACAGTAACGATGGAGATGTAGGCAGCTTTCCCAGGGCATGTAGCTAGGGCATGCCAGAAGACCTACATTTGTTACACCTGATGACTATAACCCAATTCAGATGATTTAATCCAAGCGATAGTGCCAAAAGGAATTTAGGAAGCCTTGCTAAGGATTATGAAGTTCTAGGTAAAAAAAAAATGAAAATTTTAGGAATATTGGTGGTGCCAATCAAAGATAAGGGCTTCAGAAGAAGAAAATGGAAGATTTGAGAAGTCAGCAGTTAGTTAAATGTTGTAAAAAAAAAGCATTTATTAATCACCTGTGTTGTGCCAGGCACTCAGGAAGTGGGGACACAAAAACAATAATGAAAACAGTCCTTGTCCTCAAGAAGCTCATAATATACCAAGGGAAACAATATATGTAGAGAAAAGTAACTACTAAAATTATGCAAAACAAATATAGAAAGTGAGTGATTTGGGTAGGTATAGAAATGGGGAGCATCAACAATTGGAGGGATCAGGAAATGGGAAAGTAGCTCTTGAGATGAACTTCTAATGAAGTTAAGAATTCCAAGAGACTTGGAATTGAGTAAGGAGAATTTTCTAAGCATGGGAAACAGCTTATTTAAGAGCATGGAGACAGGAGATGGCTTGTCATGCATGGAGAGAACAGTAAGTAGTTTAGCTTGGCTGGAATGAAATGTATTGTGGGACAATGATTACAATAAGATGGTATGTGAGAGCAGAATTTAGATATCTGGACCATAGTTTGACATACAGGAAAAGTAGGCTTATGTCCAGAGATGGATAGACATAATAAGTATAATAAATTTGCTTGGAATCTTGCAAATTAAATTGAACTGAAAAGGAATGGGGAAGGAGAAAATTACCATCATATATCCACCAAGCTACATATTGTAGAAAGCAGCTATAATATAGCAAGAAAGACCTTTGGTGAAACACTGGTTCTAGAAGGGTATTAATGATTCAGAATGATCAGGAGGAGTAAAGGCTGGGTGTGGGTAGAAGAGCATTTCATGGTAATAAGATAGGCTCATGAAAGCCTGGTGGAGAACATTTGGGGGAAGAGTAATGGCGGCAGGAACAGATTGTGATTGGATGGTTTTCTAGACTAGCTAGACAGAAAGGGGAAATAGAGAATGCACTTGGAAAACAGATTATAAGCCTGGCACAGAGGCATAATCAGGACACCTGCTGGAGCATTCCCTGCCAAAGATAGAGAACTGGAGGCGTGTATGTGTGTGTATGTGTGTGAGAGAGAGGTGGAAGGGTACAGTGATAGTCTCATATTTTGCCCTGTTAATACCATATTTGAGTTTAGTGTTTAGTTCTGGGCACTATATTTTGTGGAGGAGATTGATCAATTGACTGGTGTCTAGAGGAGGAAGAGGAAGATGTTGTGGAGACTCAGCATATGATGATTGACAGCATAGGATGCTTATGTGAACTGGGGGTGTTTAGCCTAGAAAAGGTTTAGGATGGACTTGAAAGCCTCGTTCAAATATCTGGAATGCAGTCATGTTGAAAACAGGATTAAATAAATTTATTCTCTTTGGTCCTAGAAGATAGAACTAGATAGATACAGTGGATAGATGTTACAAAGAGACAGATTTAGGAGCATTGAGGTGGCTTGGTGGATAGAGAGCAAGGTCTGGAGATGGGAGGTGTTGAGTTCAAATCTGACTTGAGACACTTCTAGTTGTGTGACTTGGGCAAGTCACTTAACCCCAGGTGCCTAGCCTTCATCTTCCTTCTGTATTGAAATTCATACTTTAATGAATTCTAATAAAGCAAGGGTTTTAAAAAACCCAAAGAGAAAGATCGACATAAAGATGAACTTTAAAACAATTGCAGCTAACCAAAAAGTGGAATGGGATATAATGGGCATTCCCTTCCTAGAGGTGTTCAATCAAAGAAAGACCAAGATATACTGTAAGGGGGATTCTGTTTAGACCTAGCCTGGACTGTCTCCTAATCCCCTTTCATAGATACTATATTCCAGCTGATATGTTATGTGGTTCTGTGAAATTGTACCAATAGAAGAAACATAGAAAGAATTGCTAATGAGGGCAAAAAAGTAAAAGTCCTGGGGGACATTTTTTTACATACAATGCCAAATAGAAACAAGGAGAATGTATATGAAACTGCAAATATCTATTATGTATAACTTTTTGTTTTAGAGGATATGATTTGAAGTATATTGAAGTTAGTTTTGTTTGTTATAGTTTAGCTATTCTCTTTATTTAGCTTAGTAGATATACAGTGACCATTTTCTCTTTTCTCTTTTCTTTTTTCAGTTTCTAAACTGTTCTGTTTAAGACAAGATGATATTTTAATCTCTACTATCAATTCTAAGAATATAGAATGCAAAAGGAAAAGCACATTTGGGAAATAAATGAAGTGGTAATAGAGGGACAAAAATGAGATTTCTCTTTATGGATCATGGTTTAAAACAAAAGAATAATGGACTTTTGGCATGGCATATACCCAATGAAGGTTGGTAAAAATTCATTTACCTGGACCTATGGGAATCTAAAGTGGTACTGTCCTTTTTGCAACTTTTACCTTCTGTCTTAGCATCAATACTTGAATAGTTCCAAGAAAGAAGAGTGGTAAAGGCTAGGCAATGGGAGTTAATGATTTGCCCAGGATCATAGAGATAGGAAATGTCTCCAGACAGATTTGAACTCAAGACCTCCTGTCTCTGGGCCTGGCTCTATACCCACTGAGCCATCCACCTGCCCCCTATAGACTTATTTCAATTGTCAATTCAATTCAATTTCAATTCAATAGACTTTCAGTTGAATAGTGCTAGTTGGTGGGAGAAAACTTTCTATACAGATCATAAGTCTGGTGCAACAAAGAACAGCAGCAATGACACAGAAAGAACAATAGTAGGGAGGCCCAATTGAGGGAATCAAGATTTGAGAAGTGAGCTGCAAAACTGATAGCCTCAGGTGTCTTTCTATAAATGTACAAAGTATGAGTATTACACAGAATGAGCTGGAGGTGCTTTTACAAAGAGGGAAACATCATATTAAAGCATGGTGGAAAAGAATGTAGAGGTGGAATTTGGGCTGAGAAAAGTGTACCTTATTCAAAAGCATTGGCATAGATAAATGAGGTGTGGTAAAATATTGTATATTAAGAAGATACTTCTTAACTGTGTGACTCTGGGTAAGTCACTTAACCCCAGTTGCCTAGCCCTTACTACTCTTCTGCCTTGGAACTGATATTCAATATTGATACTTGTTTTTTAACCCTTATCTTATGTCTTAGAATCAATACTAAGTATGGGTTTGGAGACAGAAAAATGATAAGGGCTAGGCAATTGGAGTTAGGTGACTTATGCATGGTCACACAGCCAGGAAGTGTCTGATTCTAGATTTGAACCCAGGACCAGCCATCTGCAGGCCACCAAGCTGTCCCTACACAATCAGTTCTAAGACAGAAGGTGCCTTTTTTCTTTTTAAACAAAAACAAAGAAGATACGTTAGGAATCCAGAAACCTGGGGAAAGGGAATTTTTGGGTGAGGAATGTTATAGGTAAGAGAGAGTTATAAGCATGAAAAGAAGGTTTGCAGAGGACAGAGGCAGGGGACCAACAGGGTGAAGATTCTGGAATTCTGCAGGAAGGGTTAAGCTGTTACTTAGAGACTGTGGAGGCTAATGGTCTCTCTCTCCGGAGGTATCTGGGGAGTGTGGCTGCTTGTCCTTAGGGGCTGATCCTATCCTGATTCCTATCCTGCTTGCTGTCTTGTGTGCTGTATTTCCTTGAAGAAGGACCTGGTGATCCTAAAACACCTGTCTGCAGGAATTGTAAGCTCAGGTCTAGGTCCTTTTGGATCTGGGACCTTCCCTGGGCCCTGCCAGGATTACCACAGACCAATACCCTAAAATCAGTCAAGGAGGGTTTCAGTAAGAGCAGGGATGGGAGATTTCCTAGGAAGTGAGGAGAGGTTTTAGTGTAGATCAACCACTCTGAGAAGATCCCTGAGATTTTTAGTTACAGAGGTTTAGCATTAGGGTTATTCCAATCCCTTTTAGCCTTTCCCTATTTCATTAAACTACTTTCCAATTTTATTGAGTGGTCTGTGTGTATTCTCAGTCTCTGAGCAACAGCTTAACCCTTCCTGCAGAATTCCAGAATCTTCTCCCTGTTGGTCCTCTGCCTCTGCCCTCTACAAACCTTCCTCTCATGCTTATAACTCTCTCTTACCTATAACAGGAGAAACAGAAATCCAAGAACCTGGAGACAGAGAACATTTGGGTGAAGATGAACACAAGTAGAAGCTGAAGTGGTGCCATTGTCTAGTGTACTACAGACCACCTTGACGAAGGAGGAGTGAGCCAAGTTTGGGAATGGCATTACCAACCTGGCATCAAGTATGCTGTTGTGGTGATGGGATACATCAACTGTTTGACTATTCCTTGCTTCAGCAGGAGGAGTAAATAACAAAGGGAAACGCTATTCCAGACCTGAGCTTATCAATAAGGAGGAACTGACTGTTGAACATATGAACCTTGGGGGGTCAAGGGACTAATGTATCAATAAGAAAGAGAAGAAGGGAAACTGGGCAGCGACTAACATGTACCCCAGATTTGGGGACAGCAGATTTCAAAGGCTTCAGAGATAGGGTAGTTAAGAGTCAGTGGAGTAATATTTCGCAGGGGAAATTGACCATAGGGGGATAGGAAACTCTCATGAAAAGTAGGAAAACTTCTCTTTTGAAGGCATGAGCACAAATGATTCCAATAAGCAGGATGAGGGGTAGCTGTGATATAGACACAAAGAGAACACACTGATAAAATCAGAATTTCAAACACATTTATTCAACATAGAAGGGAAATAATTGAGGATGGACCTAGGGTGGTTAAGATGACTCAGGGGATAGAGGCCAGGCCTGGAGACAGGAGGTCCTGGGTTCAAATGTGGTCTCAGATACTTCCTTGTTGTATAGGCAAGTCATTTAACTCCAATGACCTAATAATCCTTACCACTCTTCTGCCTTGGAACCAAGAGGTTCTAAAATAGAAGGTAAGGGTTTATTTTAAAAAAAAAAAGTCAAGATTGCTAAAACTCAGAATGAGCCAAGACTGGAGAGAAAAATAGGTAGTAAAAAAAAAAACCCAAACAAACTGTTTTTATTTCTTTAGGTGAAGAGAAATTAAAAAAAAAAAGCTTAGAATGGTGATGATGATAAGATGATGATAACGGACAATATAATAAGAAGGTTGACCTATACAACCTTTATTTTATTTGTTTTCTCTGCCAAGGAGAATGGGATAGAACAAAAAGAGAATAGAGAGCCAAGATGAATGTGGAGAAAGTTGGTCAACATCTAGCTGCCTTCCATGAATTCAGTTTGCTGGGCCCAGATTTAGCACACATTTTGGAGTAAAGAGCCAGCAGAGATGTTTACTGAGTCAATGTCAGCAATATTTCAAAGAGTTATAGATTTAGAACTGGAAGTAATTTAGTCCAACTGCTTCATTTTGTGAATTGGGAAACAGCATGGAGAGACTTTCCCAGGATCATACACCTAGTAAATGTCTGCAGTCGTTTTTGAACCTAGGTCCTCTGACTCCAAATGCTGTGCTCTTTCCCCCTAGCTCTTCTGCCTTATAAATGGTGCTTAATATTGATTCTAAGACAGAAGGAAAGGGTTTAAAAATAAAATAAAATATCCTAAAGGTTGTGTCACTTTTTAAACAAGGAAGCAGGTGGAGTTTACAAATAATACTTTACAGATTTTGTTTTTTGGTGTAGAGAACTCTTCCCTTCTTATGCAGATGGACAACTAATTTGCAATCAGATAGTCTTAGGGCATTAGTTGGGGCATTAAGTTAAGTAACTTGCTCCAACTAGAGTATATCTGAGACAGGACTTATTTCTTACATTTATTCATTACATCATGCTGGTTTTGACCTAGATTTTTATTGCAGGCAGAATTCTTTGGAACATTATTAAAGTGATGGTTTGTGGGTACTTACAAAGGGAAGTGTTGATCATTAAATCTTAGCATTGCTTCTAATCATGCCAGACTAAACTCATTTTCATTTTTGACTGGTTTACTAGACTGGTAGATTGGAAAAATTCTGTAGACACGGCATACCTAATATTCTATGCTAGACTTTGATTTCAGGCAAGTAGGGTTATAGAATCATAGATTTAGAACTAGAAAGGACATTAGAGGTCATCTAGTCCAATCTATATATCATAGATGAGAAAACTAAGTGTAGCTATCTGCAGCCACAAATTAATATCTTCATGGGTGGACACCTGAGGAGGAAAGTTAGAAACTGAGGGAAAGTGGGTGAAGGGGATGGAGAGAGAGAGGAAACACAACAAAGGAAGAAAGACTCAGAGACAAAGAGTTCAATGACATGGGCTCCAGCGTGCATGCTCTTCTGATGATAGAAAAGAGAGAGAAAGAGAGCTACACGTGTCCCCAATCTTTTATTGGAGAATCAAAGAATGGGGAATGGGAGGAACATGTAACATGGCATATAATTTTACATTGACTCAATTGACAACTACAAGATCAAAGAGGAGGAGGTTAATCAAATATGTGACTTGGTGAGGAATCTGGTCTGCCAAGGTAGGAACTAGGACCCTGTGGCAGCTAATGTCCTACCCAGGAATTCTCTTGACCTTTGGACTGTAGGTTTGGAGAGTGGTCAGAATTAATAGAGTACCAATTAAATACAATGATCAAGAAATAATGATTATGAATCTGGTACATGAGCACATAGGTTACAATATTGATATATTCTAATCTTAAAAGTGTTATTGATATATCTATGATGCCATACTAAGGCCCATGACCCAAGTCATAAGTGATTTGAAGTGATTTATCCAAGGTCCCCCAGATAATAAGTAGTAGAGCCCAGATTTTAACTTCATTCTTCTAACTCCAAATTCAGGATTCTTTCCACTATGCCAAGCTGCCAAAGTCTATCATTATGTTTGTTGACAAGATGGGAAGGCATGGGCTAGGTGATAGGGTAGGTGGATTTTGATCTGGATAAATGTCCAGCTCCATAGAAGTATCATTACTAAGCTGATGCTATTTTGGAGAGAGGTCTCTAGTGGAATGTCCCCAGGATCTCTACTAGGTCTTGTACAATTCAGTATTTTCATCAATGACTTGGATAAAGCCATAGATAACCTGCTTATTAAATGTGTAGGTGATCTGCAAGTGGAAACACATAGCTAACATATGGGATGGTGGAATCTGAATTTAAGACATTTTGATGAGCCAGGACTTTGGGTCAAATTGCAAAAGCTGAAAATAAGGACAAATGGAAAGTTCTGTATTTGGGTTCTGGAAATCAACTCCCCCAATACAGAATGTACTAAAAGATGTTTTCTCTGTGATTTAAAAAAATATCTTTAGTCCTGAATATTTATATGCTGTTGACCACTAGTAGTCAAACTAGTGACATGAAGCACACTAAGATGGAAAGCTTGGGTAATCACGTGGAATTTAAACAAATTTCCAAGCCATGCCCCTGTTCCTACATATTTAGAGAAGGCTGATCAAGGAAGGGAATTTCCTTCCCACTGGTCAAAAACCACAGGAAGTAATAACTTAAGGGGGGCAGTATAGCCTGTGAAATGCACAGCCACCAGCCACATCTGTGCTGTGTTCATGTTTGAATGTTGTTGCCCCTTTCCCTCCCCCAAGGGCTGAGAACTGGGAAGGAAGGACTTTGGAACTCATTGCTCTAGTGCCTTTAGGGATAGGTGGCTTACTTTAGGAGGCTGTGGTAGGAAAAAAAAAAGCAACAAGAACTCCTACCTCCTTTTCACTTTCCCATCCTTCCCCTGTGATTTGTGCTTCTATGAAGGGATGCACACTAGACATGCACTGATACTGATACCTACTCATGCAGATAGACTTAGACACAGTGGCATACAGATACATAGACAACCTTACCACATACCCTTACATCTAGACACATACACAAACTATACACACATCTACACACACATCAGCAGAATAGACAGGGCTGTCTTGGGCTCATTTTCAAGGCTTCTTCCTAGTAGAGATGTTCTTAACTTTTGGAGGAGTCTCACCTTTTTTCTGCAGTAAGTTTTGCCTGGCCTTGACAAATGCCAGGATATCAGTGTCTGTTTGTCTGTCTCCAGTGAAAGGGATGGATGAAGAAGGCCTTCCTAGGAACCTGAAATAATGATGTCACATATTACATAAGGTAAACATTTGACATCTGTATAATGCTTTTAACTTTTCAAAATGCTTTTATATCTGTCATCTCATCTACAGGGGAGTCCTCTGGGGTCATGGTAAGAGCTGTGAATTTACAACCAGAGGACCTGTGCTCAAATCTTCTCAGCTCCACTGTGAATTCTCTGTGTGACTTTCAGTGAGTCACTTAAGCCTTTCTGAACTTCAGCTTCCTTATTAAAAAACAAACCCACCATTATTTTCTATCTTAGTAACAACTGTAATAATTCTAAGACAGAAAGGCAAGGACTAGGCGGATAGGGTTAAGTGACTTGCCCAGGGACACATGGCTAGGAAGTGTGTGAGGCCAGATTGGAACCCATGTCCTCCTGATATCAGGCCTAGCACCCTATCTACTGAGCCACCTAGCTGTCTTGTCATTTGTAAAGACAAGATGTATTAGATAACCTCTAAGGTTCCTTTCAGCTTTAAATATTTCATTTGCTACTAGCAGCATTGCTTATATTGGACTCCACCATTATCTGACCTCTTCCTTCTCCCCAAACCCTCCTCTCCCTTGGGGACCCCTTCTACCTCCCTCAGTTCATTACCAGGAAACTCATCATCAGGGAGACTATCAGTTTTAGCACTCGGACCTCATTTGTCTCTTTTCCTTTGATTGGAGGGCTAGAAAGTGGAGCAAAAATGCCTCCCCAAACTTGTATTTGAAAAGGGCTTTGAAGCCTCCCCACTATTTTATTTTTATTTTTTATTTTCCACCCAACCTACCTGTACTACTTGGATTTGACTCTACTATCATGTCGCCTCTGCCCCAGTCCGGCACTTCCTCTCAATCATTCCCTATACCTACCGCCTTTTCAGTTTCCTTTTTTGGACTGTTTTCTTCCATTATATTGTAAAGTCCTTGAAAGTCGAGACTCTTTTCCTTATTTGTATACCTGGTCCTTATAACAGCTCCTGATATACAGTAGGTGCTTAATAAATGTTTGTTATATCACGAGATCCCAAAATATGTGATTGGCCAGACTTCCCAATGTCTTTCTCACCCCTCTGGTTGTGTTTTTCAACCTTGGTCTCTTAAACCAATGGAGATTGCAGGTTGAAGACTTATGCAAGGGAACGATGGTCAGGGGCAGTCAGGTAGTACAGTGGATAGAGAGCTAGGCTTGGAGTCCAGGGGACCTGGGTTCCAATGTGGCCTCAGACATCTCAAGTACCCAGCCCTTACTGCTCTTCCATATTGGAATTGATACTTAGTAAAGGTTTTTTATATTTTTGTTTTTCTGTTTTTTTTTAAAGGAAAATCATTGTTCTGGGACTGAGGAGGAATGCTCAGCACATACAGTGTGATAGGCAGGAATATTTATGCTCTTAGAACTGGGACAAACAGCTTTTTAAAGTTGTGACACTTTTTCATTTGATTTTTTCCAACACTCAACTGATGGTATTCTCTACTTAGAACAGTAATAATAGCAAACATTTACATATCACTTTAAGGTTTGCAAAGCACTTTACACATGTTATGTCATTTGGTCTTCACAACCATCCTGGGAGATAGGTGCCCCATTTTTGCCCCCATTTTGCAGTTGGGGAAACTGAGGCTGAGAGTAGTTAAGTGATTTGCCCAGGGCCACACAGCTAGTAAGTGTCTGAGGCCAGATTTGAACTCAAATCTTAACACCAAATCTTAGCACTCTGTGTGCTACATAATGGGTATCTTACTTTAAAATTGAAGGGAATGAAAAGGAATCCACTTCTTAGAGGACTGGATGACATGCTTAACATAAATTGAAACACCCTGGGATGTTCCAAAACCAAGTCAGGAAGCACTGTCCTAGGGGGCATTTATTTTGTCTTCCTGCTCCATGTCTGTTCCCTGTATAAACAGATTATACAAATAGGCCAAGGCATTGCTAGGCTAATGGCTTTCTCTGTTGTCTCAAGACTTTTAAACAAATGTGTTTCCTATTTACAGTCACTGGACTTCAAAAACAAACACAGTTCAACACCAACCTGGTTTCACTTAGTTTTAGCAACTTAAAATGAAAACTTGGCGTTTGTGGCGGGGTCAGTGGTGGCTTGTGGCAGTTCAGGAACCCCCTTCTGAAAAGCCATTTTCCCTGGGTAGAGAGCCCAGGAGTTGCTCTATGCTAGATGGAGGGAAGTATTAGTTCTGTGTCCTTAGGTCTGGGAACTGAGTGCCAAAGCTGGGCTTGAGAGACTTCCTACTTTCTTGGCTCCTTCCCTCCCACAAGATTAATTGAAATGGAATCTAATCCAATTCCACAAGCATTTGTTAGGTTGCTTCCTGACATCATATCAGTCAGTGGTCATCAGAGACTCCTTGGTAGCCAAAGCTCTTCTGTGGACTAAACTTCTTTAAAAAAAAATTAAAATTTTATTTATGCTCTCACTTTTAAAAACCATAGCTGTCACTGACTGACTGCTCTGGGGTCTTAATCTGGGGGTCTCTGGATAGATTTCAAGGACTTGTGAACTTGGATGGGGAAAAAAAATCACATCCTTATTTTCACTAACTTCTAGTTGAATTTGTATTTGCAATTGAAATGCATTGAAAATGCATTTCCTTTTTAATGAATGTAGGCAATAAAATTATTCTGAGGGGAAGGTCTATTGGCTTTGGCATACTGACTGAGATGTCAATGATATATAAAAGGTTAAGAGCCAAAGCCTAATGACTCATTCTCCCCTGTTCAAGTCCATGTTCCCCATCCTCCCCAGGACATTTAAATAAAATAAATCAACATGTGAGGGCAGCTAAGTGGTGCAGTGGATAGAACCTTGGGCTTGGAATCAGAAATGCACATCTTTCTGAGTTCAAATCTGGCTTCAGACACTTACTAGCTGTGTGACCCTAGGAAAGTCACTTAACCCTGTTTACCTCAGTATCTCATCTGTAAAATGAGCTGGAGAAGGACATAGCCAACCACTCCAGTGTCTTTGCCAAGAAAACCTCAAATGGTGTCACAAAGAATCAGGCACAATTGAAATCAACATGTTGGCTCATTAGTTTAAATTATTTTCTAATTTCTAAGGCTTTGCAAGCCTTAAATTGCTTATGTAAATGTTCACAAAGGTTACTGTTATAAGAGGTTAAAATCATCAGATGAAGATTGCAAAAATCAAATGAAAAAGTGGCACAACTTTAAAAGGCTGTCTGTCACAGCTCTAAGAACATGGCCACTCCTGCCTGTCACACTAAGTGTTGAGCATCCTTCCTCTGTCACAGGATAATTGAGCCTTCAACTGTAATCTCTGCTAGTTTAAGAGACCAAAGTTGAAAAGCACAGCCAGAGGGATGAGAAAGAAAATAGGAAGTCTGACCAATCACATATTTTAGAAATAATTTAGTTAGTCCAGCACCTCTTTGTTGAGAAGCCAGAGGCATGCTTCACTGACAACTTAGAACCAACTTTGCTCTTGGTGACTCTTTCCTCTCTAAAACCAGCTTCCCTTTTAATATTCTCCATATGTCTACATGCTCCAAGAAGGCTTCGTTAGGCTCAGTGACATTGTGAAAACTAAGCAAGCCAGGAGTTCAGATAAGAGTAGGAAAGGGAAGCTCTTCTTATGGCTGTGGTACCCAGAAATTGTTCCTTCTCTCTCTGGACTTTAATTTACTTCTTAAAAACCCTTACCAGAATGAATACTGTGTATTGGTTCCAAGGCAGAAGAATGGTAAGGGCTGGGAAATGGGGGTTAAGTGACTTGCTCAAGGTCACAGAGCTAGTCTCTGTGGACTTTAAAAGGCTTCTGACTTGTATGAGGGCTGAGTGGCCATTTCTGTTGGTAACTTGGCTGCCGGAAGAGAAAAAGATCAAGGTCCTTGGTTGGATCTTCATCTATGCTCGGAGTCTCTCAGCACTTCAGCCTACAATGATCTCTCCATGTTTTCAACTATAGCATTTACTGGATATTTATTATATTTTTTGGACTATATCTTGGATTTATTTGGTATAGGGAATGTATTATCATGATGCATATCAACATCACCTCCATAATTTATTCTTAGAGAATTACCTGGGGCAGAGAGGTCAAGTGACTTAAGACTTATGCAGGTTCACACAGAGGTAGGACTTGATACCAGGTCTTCCTAACTCCAAGGTCAACTCTATCTTTTATGTCATGTTCTCAGAAAACATTTAACACTCATTTTCTAGTGGTGTTATCTTTTCATTTGCATATTTCTAATTTCTCTATCTAGACCATAAGCTTCCTGAGAGCAGGGGCGATGTGTCTCATCCTTCTTTGTATGCCCCTTTGTATACCCCCTTGAAGAGATAGTGTGGCATAGTGTAAGTACCCTGAGGTGTTACAAAAGCATAGTAGGACCAAATTCTAAAAAATACTAGACGTGTTTGAATTTAGCCTTTGATACTAGGTGTGTAGGCAGGGACAAGTTTGCCTCTTTGAGCTTCAATTTATCATCTAGGAAATGGGGATAATGATATAAAGTTGTTTGGGAGTATCAAATGAACCAATATATGTAAAGTATTTTGTGAACTTTATAAAATATTGTATAAATGCCCTGCTATATGGCTATGGATAAGTTCTCGGACATCTCCATATCCTAGACAGTTCTCTTAATACTAACTGTGGAGGGAATGTCCATACTGGAAATTCCTTTCCACGATGAAATCCTAGGTTTGGTTCTTTCCATTTCCTACAAAGCCCCTGCCACATGTAAACCTCAAATTTCCTTAGACTTATAAATGTTGGAAATTTCACCATTGGGATATTTCATACTTGGAAAATTTCTTACTGATAGTCTATTGGAATGGGAACCCCATTGGCATGGGAGGTTCCTTCTCTTCCCTTCTTAAGATTACTTTAGGACAGAAACCCTTTGCTGAACAATGGAAAGGACTTTGACCTATGCTTAAGCATAGAACAGGAATTTCTTTGAGTCATGATTGATTTTAGAATTGATACAATGGAGATACTTGGAATAAATCTCCACCCTATTCAGTCCTAACAGGATTGAGTAAGGGCTGCAGCCTAGATCAAAATTTAATTATTCCAATCTCTACCCTACTCAGGTTAACAGGATTTAGAAAGGGCTGTAGCAAAGGAGCAAAGAGTTAATCATTTGAAAATATGACCTTCAACAGACATGTGCAAAGCCTCTGGGCGGTCCTGGGTTAAGATAGAGCCTCCATTGGCACAGGGAAATTGATGGATAGGTGATTGGTAGATGTGAGGACTGAGGGGAGGCAACTTGGAGGTTTTCCTAAAAGATAGGGGGTCTGAAGACTCCAGAGGAGGGAGGAGTAGTTGGTCGGTGTGGTTCGTGTGGGCTCTGAGAAGCTTGCTCTGAAGGAAGCTGAAGGTGGGGGCCTCTGAGACTGTTTCTCCATTTTGGTCACGTGAGTAATAGGGACTGATCTCTTTTCTTTGCCCCAGCTATCTAAGGGCTTGGGCCTTTTGGCCCAGCCTAAACAGAAGGGGTATTTAAGCCCTATTTCCTTCTCTCCCTTTTCTCTCTCTCTATCTCTAATTACTTCCTCCTATTGTAATTAAACTCCATAAAAGATTGACGGCTGACTTAAGTTTTCATTTAGGAATTACATAGCTGATTCCTTGGCGACCTTAAATTAATATATATCAGTCTTTTAAAGTGATTCCCTTGTAACACACACCAGTTATTATTATAGAGTACTTTTTCATGTTGTCTACATAGAATCTCTATTTGGCTTTGAAAGGAGGTCTGAATAGGAATAAAATGCTTATCTGTTTCTTGAAAAGTACCAGTGTATTGAATTTAGGATGCCCCTATAGTTTCAATGATTATCTTAATGGCAATATTTCTCAGATCTACTTAGGCAGCTCTAACCTCTTCCCCAACCTCCAGACTTGCATCTCTAATTGTCTCTTGGACATTTCAAATGGGATATCCATAATGGAACCTATTGTATCTCTCCTGCCTCAAACTTTCCCTTCTTCCAAACTTCCCAGTTATCCAGGCTTATCCAGGTGTCATCCCTGCCTCCTCTCTCTTATGCTGACCCCCCATCTAATCTGTTGCTAAGTCTTGTAGATTTTATCTTCAAAACATCTTTTGTGTATGTCCCCCTCTACCCTCTGACTCTGCCACCATGTTGGTGGAGGCCCTCATTATCCAATTCCTGGACTATTGCGATAGCTTGCTGGTTGGTCTCTGTGCCTCAAGTCTTTCCCTACTACATTCCATCTTCCATTCAACCATAAAATTAATCTTAAACTCCAATGGATGGCTCCCTATTGGCTTTTAGGATCAAATATTAAAAAAAAATCATCTGTTTTGTATTCAAAATCCTTTCTAACTTTCCCCCTTTTATCTGTCCAGGCTTCTTCCACTTTAATTTCTGCCCTATACTTTGTGACCGGTTTAGTGACACTGACCTTTTTGCTGTTCCTCCTACAAGATATAACATTTCTTCACTCTGTCCATTTTCACTGACTGTCATGTCTGGAATAGTCTCCTTCCTTGTCTCCATTTCCTGCCTCCCTTAGCTTCTTTTGGGTCCCAACTAAAACCCTATCTTCTTCCCAGAAGTCTGATCTCTCTTAATGCTAGTACCTTTTGTTGGCTGATTAACTCCAGTTTATTGCATAAATCTATTTATGTCTGGTTTGCATGCAGTTATTTTCATCTTATTTCCATTAGACTGTGAGATCCTTGAGAGCAGGGACATCTCTGGCCTTTCTCTATAGGCCCAGGGCTTAACAGAGTACCTGGCACATAGCAGACACTATAGAAATGATTACTGCCTGCCTGCATGCCAGTGTATTCCAGTTCCCTGGAATAACCAGTGACTCTATCTAGTCACTAGTCACTAGTCACCACTAGGTGGTGGAGTGACTCTATCTAGGCCACCTGAGTATGCCTTGAAGAAGGATGATTGGGCTGGGATGCTGAGAGTCTGTTGGAGATTCCAGGAGGCCCCTGGTGCTTCTTGGGAGTTGGCAAGGTAAGAAGGCTGTGGAACTGTCTTTTTGCCCATACACAATTTGGGAAGAAGCTATGGTTGTGGAGAAGCCAGACTGACGATTTACCACCTCTCTGCCCTGCTTTTATAAATGCATCCTCTGAGGAAGGACCACAAACCTTTCTTCCTCGTTGTTCAGTGGGTTCTCCAGGTTTCTTGAAGGAGGGGGAGGGAAAGGCACTTTATCCTTGAGAGTCAGGTCACTGCAAATGAAACAAAACAAAGGGCATAGAAGGGGTTTGCCCGGGAGGAAGTCCACACCTTGAAGTTTGTGGTGTGTGTATATGTGTATGTATGTGTGTTGATGTAGCTGAATTATCACATTGTATTATTTTTAGGCTCTATCTTATTCCCTAAATCCTAAATTGAGCCAAGCCAGAGTTAACAGCTGGGGGTAGTAACTAGGAATGAAGAAAAGAGTCCAGTGTTCACTGGCCCCAAAGAGTCTATTCATCAACCCATCTCTCCCCACCATTGGAGAGTTGGAGTGGGTCTACAAATGGCCCCCTGGGCTTGGGGCATCTTTAGGAATCTTGAGAAGAGAAGCCATGTAGTGATCAGAATGGTGAACCCAGGTGGAGAGAAATGTGGTGGCTTATTTAGGTTATAGATGAGAGAGGTGCCTTTATCATCCAAGGATGACCTAGTGTAAATTTTAAAACTACTCCACCCTACTCAGACCGTACTTTAGAAGATCTGATTTAACTATTTCCTGATTAGTAACAATGGAGATACTTGCTCTAACAAAATCAAGTCTTGGGAACTCTATATTTCTCCACCCTACTTAGTTTAACAAGGTCAGGAATGTCTGTACCATACTCAAGGTTTAAGTATCTGAGAAAATGGCCTTCAACAGACATGTGCAGAAACAGCGGACAGACCCCTGGGCTGTCCTAATTCAAGCTAAGCTAACATTGGTACCAATGAGATGCAGGAAAGTGACGTAAAACTGTCTATATAGGGCACATCAGTTCCTCTCTTTGGCCTCTTTTCCCAGAGAGGTGTCTCTGGCTGGCAGCATGCTAAGCATTCTGACGTCTTGGCGTGGTGGCTGCTATTTGTCTGGGTTTTGGTGGTGAGTTTGCCCTTGAGCTAATTCAGGTTCAACCTTCTTGGAGTTCAGGCTGATTCCTTCCTCTTTTACTCTCCAAAACTTTATCTTCTAGAGCCTCTAATCTTCCTGTCCAGCACAAGCCAGGCGGGAGAAATCCTAGACCCTTTCCTTCTCCTTTTTTCTTTAATTTCTTTCCACTATATTAATTAAATCACCATAAATTTCCATCTGACTTGGGTATTTTTTTTTATTTGGGATATCCATGGTGACCAAATAATTAATATAGTTTAGGTCACAACACTAAAATTATCCTTTACACTAGCTAGGAAACATCTGGGCAATAGAATTTGCTTCAGGTAGATTAGCCAGAACCATTGGGATGATAGTTGGATGATACAAGGCAAGAGAGAGACAGAAAGTAGTTTCCAGGGAGACAGAGCATAGAAACCTCTAGATCAGGGATAAAGAGAATGAAAGTCTCAATCCCGGGAGTTGAGTCAGATAGTTTTGGCACCTAGAAGGGCAGTCTTTCACATTGGGATAGGGAGAGGGGGAGCATGAGGAATTTTCCTGAGTCATGACTCCTGGTTTAAGATGAGGTATCCGAAGAACCAATGTGGAGGGGGAAAGGATGAGGAAGAAAATACTCATATACCCACTCATGTTCTAGATTCATAATTGAAGAATAGAGAAAAACAAATTTTGGAAGGTTGAAACAGCCATCAGGCCATCCAAATCCACAGCAAAATAAACAAAAAGTGATTAATGATTAAGATAAATAAATATTAAAAATGGAAGGTATCCAACTAAGAACAGGCTTAGGGGCTTATAGTTTGTATTAAGGACTAGAATTAAAACATAAGTATCATTATAACATGTAAACATTGAATCTATTTTCATCTCTAAGTTAGAACCAACTCTTCCCTTTATGTTTTGTTGTGTACTACAGTAAACACCTTTTTAGATCGGTGGGCTATTATCAGAGTCTAGAGGGGTTGTGGAAGTAGGGGAATACCAGGAAACGAAGTGGAAACATTTTTGATGAAAACCTATAACAGAATTCATCCAGGTCCCAAATTGGATGGTGCAAAAAAAGGAGTTTGATAAGATAAATGATTTTAGGGGAAGGTAAAGTCAGGAATAAGGACTCTACTATTCCCAAGATGTATGGGTGAAGGGAAAAGTTACCAACCTTTCTTCTGTATCAGGAGTGTCGGACCTATTATCATTATTTTTTGATGGAAGGGGAGAAGGAGGTGGACTTTTCTTGGAAATTGGATAACTGCAAATGAAAAAAAAGACACAAAAGTTTTCTGGGGATGAAATCCAGTACCCTTCTAGGCTATGTAGTGGTGATAGGGGATGGGAACTTTTTATGATTATACAATTCTCTTTTGTGGGCTAAAAAAATATAGCCTTCAGTACCAATCAGCCAATGAGTATTTATTAATAATAACAACATTTATATATAATGTGTGTATAGTGGGGACTTTAGAACAAGGCTTGAATTGATCCTTTGTGGGGAATTACATTATGATTATAGAATTGCTATGTCCTGGGAGGCGGGGGGGGGGCGGTATTTCTTTTAAAAGTTTTATTGAGTTTTATCAATTCTAAGGCAGAACAACAGTAAAGATTAGGTAGTTGGGGTTATGTGACTTGCCCAGGGTCACCCAGCTAGGAAGTATCTAAAGTCAGATTTTAACCTAGGACCTCCAACAGGCCCAGTTCTCTATCTACTGAGCTATCTAGCTGTCCCAGAGGCTTTTAAAAATAAAAGTGATACTATTTCTCAATAAACTGATTCTCTTTTACCCCTACCCCCCTCTCTTATAACACTAAGTACAATTAAGCAAGAACGAATAGATTCTTTGCCAAGTGTGACAGAGTGTTTTTGGGCTGTCTTCAGCCTTCTTTCTTCCGATGTTTCCACATTGTTTTTCTTTTTTTCTTTTAATATTTTTCTGGGTTATGCGTGTGTTATCATGAAAAATGTATTTCTATATTATTCATGTTTGTAAGTGTTTGTAAATCTTATAAAACCCAAACACCTAAACATATATCCAAATAAACAAGTGATGCCATATATTTTCATCTGCATTTCTAC
Organism: Monodelphis domestica; assembly: GCF_027887165.1. Lineage (NCBI taxonomy): Eukaryota > Metazoa > Chordata > Mammalia > Didelphimorphia > Didelphidae > Monodelphis > Monodelphis domestica. Next base: position 279,205,986 of record NC_077228.1, read on the forward strand.
TCTTGACAGTTCTTTCCCTGGAGGTGGGTAGCATTCTTCTTTGAATTAAGCCCCTCAGAATTGTCCTGGATCATTGTATTGCTATTGGTAGCAAAGTCTATCACATTTGGTCATTCCATAATTTTGCAGTAACTGTGTTTAATGTTTTCCTGGTTTTGATTATCTCACTCTGTATCAGTTTACATAGATCTTTTCTAAAATCATTCTGTTCATCATTCTTTTATAGCACAATAGTATTCTGCCACCATAATATAATACAATTTATTCAGCCATTCCCCAGTTGAAGGACATCCCTTTAGTTTCCAATTCTTTGCTACCACAAAAAGAGCGGCTATAAATATTTTTGTACAAACAGATCCTTTCCCCTTTATTGTTCTCTCTTTGGGATACAGACCTAGTAGTGGTATTACTAGATCAAAAGATATGCATTATTTCATAGCCCTTTGGGTATAATTCCAAATTGCTCTCCAGAATGGTTGGATCAGTTAATAATACCAGCAATGTATTAGTGTCCCAATTTTGCCACATTTCCTCCAACATTTATGATTTTCCTTTATTTTGTCATATTGGCCAATCTGATAGGTGTGAGGTGGTACCTCAGAGTTATTTTAATTTCCGTTTCTATAACTCAGAGGGATTTAGAACATTTTTTTCATATGATTATTGATAGCTTCGAATTCTTCATCTGAAAATTGCCTATTTGACCATTTATTAATTGGAGAATGACTTGGATTCTTATAAATTTGATTTAGTTTTTCATGTATTTGACAAATGAGACCTTTATCAGAGAAAGTTGTTATAAATTTCCCCCCTCAGTTTACTGTTTACCTTCTAATCTTGGTTACATTGGTTTTGTTTGTACAAAAAACTCTTAATTTACTATAATAAAAATGATAAAAAATATTCATTTTACATCTTGTAAAGTTCTCTGTCTCTTGTTTGGTCATACATTCTTCCCTTCTCTGTAGATCTGACAGGTAAACCATTCTGTTCCCCTAATTTACTTATATCATCACTCTTATGTTTAAATCATATAACCATTTTGGCCTTATCTTGGTAGAGGGTGTGAGATATTGATCCAAACCCAATTTTTGCCACAGTTTTGTCAGCTGGTGAGTTCTTATCCCCAAAGCTAGGATCTTTGGGTCCATATTGCTTTTCTGACTCTTGCTCCACTTCTTTTGGCTTATGATTTGCCAGCTGTCAATTGGGCTGACCCTTGCATCTGTTACTTCAAAAACCTGTTGAATTCCAACTTGGTTCTGACTTTTAAAACTAGATTTTCTTCTCCCTATCCTCCTCTTCCTCTGACACCACCACCATCATCATCAGGGTTAAATGACTTGCCCAAGGTCACACAGGTAGGAAGTGTCTGAGATCAGATTTGAACCCTGGACCTCCCAGGCTCTTGACCTGCCTCCCTATCTATTGATGCACCTAGTTGTGCCTAAACAATCTCTTCCTAATTTGGGAGGTTGATGAGTAGACAATAGCATTCTGGATTATGTATGGCATGTTTGAACACTGGAGAATACATTGGTTCAGTTTGACTTCTCCACCGAGGTTACCTTTCATCTATTTTGTGTACGTCTTATATGTTGTACATAGTTATTTACAGGTTGTCTTCCTCACTTAAAGGTGAGCTCCTTGAAGGTGGGGACAGTATTTCTCCCTTATTTTGTATACCTTGTACATTGACAGCAGAATGCCTGGCACAGAGTGATTAATTCTTATTTACTGATTGACTGACAGTGCCCCTGTAATCTTCCGGCATTTTATGACTTCATGATCTGTTTCAGCACTATTCTCATCTACTACAGAGTCCCTGCTTAGCAGACTGAATTAGTCAATGTGTTCATTCATTATAGTGCTAGAATGGAAGCTGCTTGAGAACAGGAAAGTCTCATTCTTGTCTTTTTTGGGTATCCCTAGTGCCCGGCACAAAACAGGGATAGGGAATAATGCATTGGTGATTTCACTGAGATAGGGAAATCCAAGAGGAGGAAAAAACTCCCTCTCCCAAAGCAGGATGGTATCTTCCCTGCCAGCACTGAGACATTAAAACAACAACAACAACAACAAACACAGTTAACCTTTTGTCTTAGAATCATACAAATAATAGTTCCAAGGCAGAAGAGCAGTAAGGGCTAGGTAATTGGGATCAAGTAACTTGTCCAAGGTCACACAGCTAGTGTCTGAGGCCAGATTTGTACCCAGGACTTTGCAACTCTAAGCCTGACACTCTATCCACTGGACCGTCTAGTTGCCCCAGCACAGACATTAAAAGCCTTCTGCAGGGTGTCAGAGAGGGGACCAGAACCAACTCTTCCTGGGTCTAGGGGCCAGTTTCTGTCCCTTTTGGAGCATAGTAGGCACTTAGTAAATATCTACTGACAGCTGATAAACTGACCTAGTTTGTCATTTAGAAGAACTGCATTTTGAGGAGGAGGAGGAGTGAGGATTCCTGGGACATATAATAGGCTGGTGGGAAGTATGAATGATTCCTCCCCCACCCTACAATTGGAGATTAGACTACAATTGGGGATCTCACGTTAGATCTGTGAAGATAGAATTAACTCTCCCTTGGTTTGTTTTTAGTTAATCAAATCAAGAACTTAAAGTACCCCTACTTAGTAGCTAGCTAACCATTAGGTAAGAGAGCTCACAAGTCACTTACTAGTTTATACCCCCAAAGGCCACAAGCACTGCCCCCCTGGCAAATTGAAATTGGGCAAATTGAAAGACTGCAATTGGTTCCTGTGAAGAGGGGGAGAGACAGGAAATGACGTGGGAAAAGGGGGTATAAATGAAGAGACAAACATGGTCTGGCCTCTCTTTGGCTTCCTTGGTTTTGAAGAGGCTGGTTCCTTGGAGAGACTCTTCCCTTGGATTCCCTGTCCGTAGGAAGAGCAGAAGAGACATGCTTTTCCTTGGAGTCATTCTGGGTTGGTGGAACTCTGGCTGAAGACACCACCAGGACTTCTGACTGAGAGCCACTGGGAAATCCATGTGGAGACCAGGACTTGGGGAAGCCCCTTTCCGGGGCTGAACAAGAATTCACAGGAGCAGCATTTAGGGCTGGTAGACTAGACCAGGATTTGTCTCTTTCCTATATTTCCCACTATCACTATCTCTACCTCATTATAAATAAAAGCTGCTAAGTCGGTTTTGACTTAAGGGCTAGTATTTTATACATGGTGACCACTTTTATAACTCTAATATTGTGTCAAAACCTAAATTTAATTGTTACAGATCTCAAACTCTCTAGTGGCCTCTGGGCTTTTCATGGATCACAGTTCAATGACCTTGTTTTCAATACTTGGTGATACCCTTCACTTATGGCGGAGTAGTGAAAAGGGTAGTGGGCTTGTTGTTTGTAGTGAGAAAGCCTTAGGTTTGAATTTATCATTCACTTCCTAGGTATTTGATCCTGGGCAAGTCAATTAGCTGCTAGAATCTGCCTCAGTTTCTCCATCTGTAAAAATAGTTATAACAATAGCACTTATTTCATAGGGTTGTTGTGAGGATCACACATGCTAACAAATGAAGTGCTTTGCAAAAATTTAAAGGGCTAAATAAACTATTAGTATCATAAAAATCCCTGAAGGTTTTTTTAATTGAACATCAGAAGTTCTGGGAGCTTGAGTAAGCTCTTACCTTGTGTTGATCTTAACCTCTCAACTTTGTAACAACAGTAACAGGAACAGTAGCAGCAACAACAACAGTATAGTCTCTGTTATGGTGGTAGTTGTCCTTTTAGGGGCCGTAAATCTTCATGCACAAGTGATTTTGTGCACAAAAACGCACAAAGACAATCGTCATCCTCGGTTACCGAGAGACTACTACCAAAACCACCCTCTAACCTGTCCCTTTGTAGCTTTTTTAATCAAATATGTTCCAACTTTTAAATCCTACACCTCTTAGTAACCTCCATCAAAAACGAATACTAAATTAAGCAGAGGTCTAAAAATGAGAGTGTACATAAAAACCAAGGTTGTACATAAGCTCCAAATAATTTACAACTTGTTTAAAATTTTATATATTAACTTTAACAAATTAGAATTCTACCTTTTCTTGGAAGTCTTTCCCAATTTTCCTTAATGCACATGCCTTCTGAGATTTTCTCCAATTTATCCTATACATACCTTGTTTGTATGTAACTTTTTGTATGCTTTCTCTCCCAATGAGAAAAAAAAGACTTCTTGAGAACAGGGACTGTTTTTGTCTTTCTTTGAATCTTGAGGGTTTATTTAGTTCAGTGCTTGACCTATAGTAGAGGCTTAATGAAGAATTTGTTGACTTGGCTTGAAAAGACTAAACTTATAATGTGTTTAAAATTCTGTGTATTAACTTTATTTTTAATTTAAAAAAAAGTAATTTTTGCCTTATGTCATAGAATCTCTGCTAAGTATAGGTTCTAAAGCAGAAGAGCAGTAAAGAATAGGTACTTGCCCAGGGTCACACAGCTCCAGCATGTCTGAGGTCAGATTTGAATTCAAATCCTCCTGAATCCAGACCTGGCACTCTATCCATTGTGCTACCTAGCTGCTCCTGTGTGTTAACTTTAACAAATTAAATAAAATAAAAAAAAAATCCTTGGTGCTTTTGTGTCTCTTTTTTGACGAGATTTTGGGCATTAAAAAACAAAACAAAACAATCTTCATATTATGTGTGCTGTTGTGTTTAATCTTTCTTTTATTATTCTTTGAATATTTTTTTTTTTACTTGACTGCCTTCCATGTCACTTCCCCTTCAGTTGAGGACTGTTTAGTTCACATTCTTCCACTATACTTATTCACCACTTTATATGGAAAAGTTCACTTTTCTGAAGCATATTTCTCCCCAATTAGAACATACTAATTGGAATGTAGAATAGTATGTTAGGTAAGGTGCTATGCCATATAACAATAATAATAATAATAATCAGTATTCATAGAGCACTTTAAGGTTTGCAAAGTATTTTATACCTGTGTGGCTCACTTTACTCACCACAGTTAAATTTTGTAGTTGTAACAGTTTACTTTTTACCCAAAAATTGTCCTGTGAAAACTTTGGGATTCGACTCCTAGTTCATTCCCACATCCATATCATGTACTGTGATCATGGTTGTTGATGATTCTTTTTTAAGAATTTGAGGCTGATACCACTGCTGTGTTTGTACCCCAAAGAGATAATAAGGAAAAAGACTTGTACAAAAATATTTATAGCCGCATTCTTTGTGGTGGCAAAAAATTGGAAAACGAGGGGATGCTCTTCAAATGGGGAATGGCTGAACAAATTGTGGTATATGTCGGTGATGGAATACTATTGTGCTCAAAGGAATAATAAAGTGGAGGAATTCCATGGAGACTGGAACAACCTTCAGGAACTGATGCAGAGTGAGAGGAGCAGAACCAGGACATTGTACACAGACTGATACATTATGGCACAATCAAATGTAATGGACTTTTATACCAGTAGCAATGCAATGACCTCGGACAATCCAGAGGAACTTGTGAGAAAGAACACTATTCACATCCAGAGAAAGAACTGTGGAACTAGAAAGGCATTAGAAAAATATAAGTCTTATCACACCATGGGATAAGGATCTGATTAGGGTTTTGATGTTAAAGGATCATTCTACTCCAAATATGAATAATATAGAAATATGTTTTGAACAATGAAATATGTTTAATCCAGTGGAATGGCTTGTTGGCTTTGGGAGGGGGAGGAGAGTGGGAGAGGTAGGGATTATGAATCATGCAACCATGGGAAAATATTCTCAATAAAAACAAATTAAAAAAAAGAATTAGAGACTGCTTGTGGCTGGCATAGTGGATAAATGGGGATTCAATAAGTATTGATCCTGTAGGGATTCCTTATCAGTCAAAGGTGAGAAAGTTTACTTGAAACCTGTACATAGATAAGTCCTTTGAGAAGTTGGGGGATTGGGTCAATTCTCAATTGGCAATAAGTGATTTCTGTAATGGGACCACCTTGCTCTGCATTTATCCCTTTGGTGGATTTCCCCTCATTTTCCAGATTCATGGAAAGCCACATACTAGTAATTCTCATCAAGTTGGACTTGTACTCAACGAATGTTCACCTCTCTTTCCCTGTCCTCCATTATGGATAGCAAAGAAGGTTATGTAATTTGGTAGATCCTAGACTCATGGTACTCAATAAGACTAAGAAAGACCTTTAAGAAGGGAGTTATGGTGCTCATAGTAGTGTCATTTAACAGACTTGAAGGTTAGGTGGGGGCTAGTCCAAATTTAATAAGCTTATTCCCCACATCTAGTGTTTAGGACCAGAATTAAATGACAAGGACTTGAGTGTCAAAGCCTATTGTCTTTAGTGTTGAGGATAGGTGGAAGATTCCTAGTATTTGGCTTTCCATGAATCCAGAAAACTAGGGGGAAGCAAGAATCTCAAAGACAGAGGGTACCAGTTGACCAGATCCAAAGTATCATCTCAGTATCCATGGTCAGACAAAGGAAGAACTACTAACCTCTCTTCCAGACTAGAATTTTTTAACTTGTGCCTTTGGGTTCTTGATGGAGGGGGAGGGGAAGGCATAATTTTTCTGGAAGTCATCTCACTGCAAACAAAACAAAACAGAAATGTAAAAGTTTCCCAATGAATAAATTCAATATTTATTCTTATGTGCAAAGAGAAATATATTTTTTGGTTTGATTTATAGATTCATTTAGTCTTTGCAAAATTCCATATGCAATCAGTGTAACTCATTCCTAGTTTTGCAGAGCTTTGGTTATCTGGAACCCATAGTTTTATCATCTTGGGGAATTCCATGATGAAGCAACATGCTGACAATATTAACTACTGCGGGATGACAATTTCCTTCTCTGTCCATTTTGAGGACTATTAGCTCTAACAATAAATAAATAAATGCCTTTGTGTTCACTTAAATACGTTCCCCCCAACCCCCAAGGGCCTACATTATCTTTAAAAATTCTCATAAGAGTTATTTATACTAGAACTAGATGGCACACAACTCAAAGTATTCAGTTTCTCCTCTTTTCATCTAGCTTTACCTTATGACAACCAGAATCAACCACGCCCTACATGATGACTTCAGCAGGCATAGGGGGTCCCATGGCAATCAAACACAGGAAATTGTGGGCCCATAACATTTTTTATCTTAAAAAATCATATTTTGGTTTTGTATCACATTCATTTTTATTTTACCAATTACATGTAATAAATTTCCACACAAGTTTTCCTAAGTTATATGATTGAACTTATCTCCTTCTTTCCCTTCCCTTCCCCCTCCCAGTGCTGGCAGGAGATTTGATCTGGGTTATACATATCACATTCATTTATGAATGCCTTTCTGCTTCTATCCATATCTGTCTGCCATGAGCCATCCCTTATAACAAAGATTTAAAGAGAAAGAAAAAAAAAAGCAGTTCAGCAAACTAACCATAGATCAGTTGTGTCTGATAGTATATGCAATATTCCACACCCATGATCTTCCTCCTCTGCAAAGAGAGGAGGGAAGTGCATTTTTTCAACTTTTTTCTGGATTAAGCTTGGTCATTTTACTTATACTACAATTAGTTTAAGAAATAATTAGTTTAAGAAAATAAACCCTTACCTTCTGTCTTAAAATCAATTACAAATATTGGTTCCAAGCCAGAAGAATGGTAAGGTGTAATAAGCAATTGGAGTGAAGTGACTTGCTGGGTTCACAGAGCTAAGAAGTGCATGAATCAGGACCTCTAGTCCCCAGGTCTACCTCACCATCCACTGAGCCACCTAGCTTCTAGTGTTTAGTTTTAGTTTTTATTCTTTCAGTTTATACATATTATTTTCTTGGTTTTGCTTGTTTCACTTTGTATCAGCTCATCTTTTCTCATGTCTCTGAATTCTTCATTTTTATTGTTTTTGTTTTTAAACTGTTACCTTCCATCTTAGAATCAGTTCTAGGTATTGGCTCTAAGGCAGAAGAGTGGTAAAGGCTAGGCAGTGGGGGTTAAGAGACTTAACCCAGGATCACACAGCTAGGAAGTGTCTAAGGTCAAATTTGAACCCAGGACCTCCTGTCTTTGTGACTGGCTCTCAATCCATGGAGCCCCCTAGCTGTCTACTATTATTTCTTATAGTGAATAATATTGCATTATGTTCATGTACCATAATTTATTTTCAGGTATGTCTCACTTTAATTTTTTTTTTGTGGGGAGGCATAGATAAGTAGATTGAACCCAGCCCTAACTCACCCTCCCATTCCCAGGCCCTCAGGTTTAGCATCTGATATGGCACTAAAGCAAAGAAGCATTAAAAAAAATTCTTTAATGGCATAATTTACATCATTCCTGGGAGTAGGTAGAGGAGGGGATTTAAGACCTCAATGAAAGTTAACTGAAAAAACCAAACATTTTGTTATGATTCTTTAATTATAGTTACTTATGGAGATCTCCTTGCTCAGAAAGTAGAGGAAGAAATGAAGAGTAAATCCATGTTTCTTTCCCAACAAAGAGAAAATTCACTGATGAAGAGGAAGGACAGTAACCTTGGCAAGAAGTGGTCATTTTAGCTTAGTCCTCTGAAAAATTAAGACTATAGTGCTTGACTATAACAACAGCATTTTCTATGAGAAGGAAGGGAGGGGGCTGCCAGAGCCATTCTGAGTGGTATCTTGACCTTGAATTCTTCCCATGGGCATGCTTTTAACAGCCTAGGCACATTTAGGTGATGAAATTGAGAGAAGCTGTTAGACCTTTGCTCTCTTTCACTTGAGTCTTGATGTTCTAAACCTTTACTCTTCCCTGCCCCACTGCATGTTGTTCCCCTCCACTAATGATTCCTCTACTAACAAGTTCTGGTGCCATGAGGAAACATTAAATAGGAACATGAATGTAAATGGTGTATATTCTTTCTGCCCAATGCTCTCAAATCATCACCCAAGGCTGTTTTTCCATGAGTGATCTTTTTTTTTTTTTACTTTTTAAACATTATATTATTTGGTTATTTACAAACATTATTCATTGGAAACAATGATCATTATCTTTTCCTCCCCCCACCCCCCTCCCACCACTTCTCCCATAGCTGATGCGCAATTCCACTGGGTTTCACATGTGTTCTTGGTTCGAACCCATTTCCATGTTGTTGGTATTTGCACTAGAGTGTTCATTTAGAGTCTCTCCTCAGTCATTTCCTCCCAGCCCCTGTAGTCAAGCAGTTGTTTTTCATCTGTGTTTATACTCCCACAATTTATCCTCTGCTTGTGGATAGTGTTTTTTCTCCTAGATCCCTGCAGATTGTTCAGAGACATTGCATTGTCCCTAGTGGAGGAGTCCATTACCTTCGATTGTACCACAGTGTATCAGTCTCTGTGTACAATGTTTTCCTGGTTCTGCTCCTTTCACTCTGCATCACTTCCTGGAGGTTATTCCAGTCTCGGTGGAATTCCTCCACTTTATTATTCCTTTTAGCACAATAGTATTCCATCACAAACATATACCACAATTTGTTCAGCCATTCCCCAATTGAAGGGCATTCCCTCATTTTCCAATTTTTGGCCACCACAAAGAGCGCAGCTATGAATATTCTTGTACAAGTCTTTTTCCTTATTATCTCTTTGGGGTACAAACCCAGCAGTGCTATGGCTGGATCAAAGGGCAGACAGTCTTTTATCGCCCTTTAGGCATAGTTCCAAATTGCCCTCCAGAATGGTTGGATCAGTTCACAACTCCACCAGCAATGAATTAATGTCCCTACTTTGCTGCATCCCCTCCAGCATTCATTACTTTCTATAGCTGTCATGTTAGCCAATCTGCTAAGTGTGAGGTGATACCTCAGAGTTGTTTTGATTTGCATCTCTCTGATTATAAGAGATGTAGAGCACTTTTTCATGTGCTTATTAATAGTTTTTATTTCTTTGGCTGAGAACTGCCTGTTCATGTCCCTTGCCCATTTATCAATTGGAGAATGGCTTGATTTTTTGTACAATTGATTTAGCTCTTTGTAAATTTGAGTAATTAAACCTTTGTCAGAGGTTTTTATGAAGATTGCTTCCCAATTTGTTGCTTTCCTTCTGATTTTAGTTATATTGGTTTTGTTTGTACAGAAGCTTTTTAATTTGATATAGTTGAAATTATTTATTTTACATTTTGTGACTCTTTCTATGTCTTGCTTGGTTTTAAAGTCTTTCCCTTCCCAAAGGTCTGACATGTATACTATTCTGTGTTTACCTAATTTACTTATAGTTTCCTTCTTTATGTTCATGTCAGTCACCCATTTTGAATTTATCTTGGTGTAGGGTGCGAGGTGTTGATCTAATCCTAATCTCTCCCACACTGTCTTCCAGTTTTCCCAGCAGTTTTTATTGAATAGTGGATTTTTGTCACAAAAGCTGGGATCTTTGGGTTTATCATATATTATCTTGCTGAGGTCAGGCTTGCCCCAAGTCTATTCCATGGATCCTCCTTTCTTTCTCTTAGCCAGTACCAAATTGTTTTGATGACTGCTGCTTTGTAATATAGTTTGAGATCTGGGACTGCAAGGCCCCCTTCCTTTGTATTTTTTTTTCATGATTTCCCTGGATATCCTTGATCCTTTGTTCTTCCAAATGAACTTTGTTATGTTTTTTTCTAAATCAGTAAAGACATTTTTTGGAAGTTCTATGGGTATGGCACTAAATAGATAGATAAGTTTGGGTAGGATGATCATTTTTACTATATTGGCTCATCCTACCCATGAGCAGTTAATGTTTTTCCAATTGCTCAAGTCTAGTTTTAGTTGTGTGGAGAGTGTTTTGTAGTTATGTTCATATAGTTCCTGTGTTTGTCTTGGGAGATAGATTCCTAGGTATTTTATTTTGTCTAAGGTGATTTTGAATGGGATTTCTCTTTCTAGTTTTTGCTGCTGTACTATGTTGGAGATGTATAGAAATGCTGATGACTTATGCAGGTTTATTTTGTATCCTGAAACTTTGCTAAAGTTGTTGATTATTTCAATTAGCTTTTTGGTTGAATCTCTAGGATTCTTTAAGTAGACCATCATGTCATCTGCAAAGAGCGATAGCTTAGTCTCCTCCTTGCCTATTTTGATGCCTTCAATTTCTTTTTCTTCTCTAATTGCTACTGCTAGTGTTTCTAGTACAATGTCAAATAGTAGAGGTAATAATGGGCATCCTTGTTTCACTCCTGATCTTATGGGAATGCATTTAGTTCATCCCCATTGCAGATGATATTGGCTGATGGTTTTAGATATATACTGTTTATTATTTTTAAGAACAACCCTTCTATTCCTATGCTTTCTAGTGTTTTCAATAGGAATGGATGTTGTAGTTTATCAAAGGCGTTTTCTGCGTCTATTGAAATAATCATGTGGTTTTTGTTGGTTTGCTTGTTGATATGGTTGATTATGTGGATGGTTTTCCTAATATTGAACCAGCCCTGCATCCCTGGTATAAATCCTACTTGATCATGGTGGATGACCCTTCTGATCACTTGCTGGAGTCTTTTTGCTATTATCCTATTTAAGATTTTTGCATCTATATTCATTAGGGAGATTGGCCTATAATTTTCTTTCTCTGTTTTTGATCTGCCTGGTTTTGGAATCAGTACCATGTTTGTGTCATAAAAGGAGTTTAGAAGAATTCCGTCTTTGCTTATTATGTCAAATAGTTTGTATAGTATTGGGATTAACTGTTCTCTGAATGTTTGATAGAATTCACTTGTGAATCCGTTGGGCCCTGGGGAGTTTTTCTTAGGGAGTTCTTTGATGGCCTGTTGGATTTCATTTTCTGATATGGGATTATTTAAGAATTCTATTTCTTCTTCTGTTAGTCTAGGCAGTTTGTATTTTTGTATATATTCATCCTTATCGCCTAGATTGCTGTATTTATTGCCATATAATTGGGCAAAGTAATTTTTAATGATTGCCTTGATTTCCTCTTCATTGGAGGTGATGACCCCCTTTTCATCTTTGATGCTGTTAATTTGCTTTTCTTATTTCCTTTTTTTAATTAGATTGACCAGTACTTTGTGTATTTTGTTTGTTTTTTCAAAGTACCAGCTTCTAGTCTTATTTATTAAATCAATAGTTCTATCACTTTCTATTTTATTAATTTCTCCCTTAATTTTTAGGATTTCTAGTTTGGTTTTCTGCTGGGGGTTTTTAATTTGATCGCTTTCGAGTTTTTTTATTTGCATTTCCAATTGATTGATTTCTGCTCTCCCTAGTTTGTTAATATATGCACTCAGGGATATGAATTTACCTCTGATTACTGCTTTGGCTGCATTCCAAAAGGTTTGAAAGGATGTCTTGCCATTGTCATTTTCCTTGATGAAATTATTGTTTCTGTGATTTCTTCTCTAAACGATTTTGGAGTATCATATTGTTTAATTTCCAATTAATTTTTGATTTGGTTTTCCACATACCGTTACTGATCATTATTTTTATTGCCTTGTGATCTGAAAAGGCTGCATTTATTATTTCTGCTTTTCTGCGTTTGTATGCCAAGTTTCTGTGACCTAGTGTATGGTCAATCTTTGTGAATGTGCCATGTGGTGCTGAGAAGGTGTATTCCTTTTTGTCCCTATTTATTTTTCTCCATATATCTATTAACTTTAATTTTTCTAAGATTTCATTCACTTCTTTTACCTCTTTCTTATTTATTTTTTTGATTTTATTTATCTAAATTTGATAATGGTTGGTTCAAATCTCCCACTAATATTGTTTTACTGTCTATTTCTTCCTTCAATTCTCCTAGTTTCTCCATTAGAAATTTGGGTGCTATATTATTTGGTGCATACATGTTGATTAGTGATATTTCCTCATTATCTAAAGTCCCTTTTAACAAAATATAATTACCTTCCCTATCCCTTTTGATCAGGTCTTTTTTTTTTGCTTTGGCTTTATCAGATATCATGATTGCCACTCCTGCCTTCTTTCTGTCAGTTGAGGCCCAGAATGTCTTACTCCATCCTTTAATTCTGACCTTGTGGGTGTCTACCCGCCTCATGTGTGTTTCTTGAAGACAACATATGGTAGGGTTTTGGATTTTAATCCATTCTGCTATTTGTCTATGTTTTATGGGTGAGTTCATCCCATTCACGTTCAAAGTTATGATTGTGACTTGTGAATTCTCTGGCATTTTGATATCCTTCACTAATTCTAACCTTTCTTCTTTAGCTCTAACCTTTTAATCCAGTGATTTACTTTAAATCAGTCCCCCTTGTCCACTTTCTTGATATGTTTCCCTTTCTATCCCCTCCCTTTTTGTTCACTCCCCCTCCCCCCTCTCCTTCCCTCCCCTTTTGTTTTCCCTAACCCCCTACCACCCTTGGTTTTCCCTTCTCCCTACCCTTGTTGGGTAAGATAGAATTCAAGATCCCAATGGATCTGGATGTTTTTCCTTCTCAGAATTGATTTCCCTGAGAGTAACGTTTAAGTAAAAACTCTCTTCCTCTCCTTTTTATAGGAGTTTTCTTTCCCTCCCCTTCCCGTTTGAATCTTTGTGTGAGAAAGATTATTCTATTTGATTTTTCTTTCCCCCCTATTTACACATTACATTTTCCATATATTAATATATATAAATTGATATAAATGTAGTCCTTATAGAAGAGAGTTTGAATAAACGAAAGGATAACAATTTTCTCCTTTTCCCTTTCCATCATATTTACCTCTTCAGGTATTCCATGCTCTTTGTTTTTAGATATAGAACTTTCCACAGAGCTCTGGTCTTTTCTTTGCAAAAAGTTGGAAATCTTCTATTTTCTTGAATGCCCATACTTTCCCTTGGAAGTATATAGTCACTTTTTCTGGATAGCTGATTCTTGGTTGAAGACCCAGCTCTCTTGCCTTTCAGAAGATCATGTTCCATGCCTTATGATCATTCAGAGTGGAACTTGCAAGGTCTTGTGTGACCTTGATTGGCATTCCTTTATATCTAAATTGCCTTTTTCTGGCTTCTTGTAGGATTTTTCTTTTGCTTGAAAGCTTTGGAATTTGGCAATTACATTCCTGGGAGTTGTCTTTTGGGGATTTAGTGTAGAGGGTGTTCTGTGAGCTCTTTCAGTGGCTGTATTGCCCCCTTGTTCTAGAATCTCTGGGCAATTTTCTTTGATTATATCTTGTATTACGATGTCGAGTTTGCTGTTTATTTCTGGATTTTCTGGTAGTCCAATTATTCTTAAATTATCTCTTCTTCCTCTATTTTCCAAGTCTGTCACCTTGTCAGTGAGATATTTTATGTTCTCTTCTAATTTCTTGATCTTTTGGCTTTGCTTTATTGATTCTTGTTCTTATACCTGCTTGTTGTCTTCCAGTTGCCTAATTCTGACCTTTAAAGCCTGGTTTTCCTTTTCAGTTTGGTCAAACCGGTTTTGTAGTTGCGTGAAATCCTTTTGCATTAATTCCCACTTTTCCTGCCAGATGGCTTCCATCTTTTTGGTCATTTTCGATTCAAATTCTTCCAAAGTTTGTGGAGAGTTTCCATTTCCTTTGGAAGGTTTCATTGCATTTGCTTGTGTTTCCTCTTCTATCTCCTCTGTATTTTGTATTTTTGCTCCATAAAATGTGTCCAAAGTTGCCCCCTTCTTGTTTTTCTTGTTGTTTTGAGGCTTTTTTGCTTCTGTGCTGTTTGCCATCTCTATCTGAGTGAGGGGGGCTGGCTCTTCTGTTATCTGTCTGGTATTCAGTGACTTTAGCCACAGGCAAATTGTTTGTCTTCCCCAGGAAGCCCGGAATTGCTGGTGTTTCGGTGTTACTTCCCTCCTCAGTTTCCTCCTGATGCTTCTCTGTTGCCTTACTTCTATGCTCTGCACCTGGCTTGGCACTCTCAGATGTATTTCAATGCCTTTCCTGGCCAGAGGAGCCTGCACTCTGAGGGGGAGGGGCCGTGGCTTCCAGGAGCTCTGAGGGCTGGTGATAGGATTAACCTCAGACTGAGTATGCCCTGAGGCAGGGCCCTTTGGTGAGACTCAGATGGAAGGATCTGGTCAGGGGGCTATAGGCTCCCCCCCTTCTCTCTCTGTTTCCCTGCTGTCTGGGTGCCCCCGCGACTGGTTCAGGTTGTTTTCAGGGTGCAGCCTTCAGAATAGCCAGCTCCTGAGGCCCTTTTGCCTGCCCTGAGGTTCCTGCTACTGCTTCGGATTCAGCACTCTGGGTTAGGGGGGATGGGTCCTGGGACCTTCCTTTTGCCTACCCCTTAGATCCGAGTGATCTCGGGTTCTGACTTTTGGGGGGCTGTACCTTTTGATCCAGGTCCAGGAGGAGTGTTCCCGGGGTCTATTCTATTGTTTGTTTTGAATTTCGGTGCCCTCTGAGCATTCAGTTTGAGATTGGTAAGGAAGGGTTTCTGGAGCTCTGAACTTTAGCTTTCTCTAAGCCGCCATCTTGACCGGATGTTGAGTGATCTTTTAAAGTTGGTTATGCCAGTATTCCAGGTTGTAGTGGGCAAATTTGAAATCTTCTCATGGCATCTACTACACAATTCCCTGTCCCTTGGTACTTTCTGAGGTCAATCACAGATGCTGGGTACTGGTAGGAAGTTGAGGCCCTGTTTTTGGAAAATGTCCATTAGGAGGTGGTTCATGTTGGAAAGCTAGAATGATGGGGGGGGGTGATCATATTCTAATTTGTTTGGCAGCTTAGGGGAAAATCCTAGTTGTCTTCTCCTTGTAACTTGTCCTTTTAGCTGTTTCTAGAAGCTCCTCTGAACTTTTGAGAATCTTGAGGTAGCTCACAGATGTGTATAACTATTTGATCATCCTTGGTAGGCCCTACCTTCAGCTTATCCAGCTTTAAGAACAGTGATTGGAAATATGCTTCCAGATCTCCTTTTACTGTGGTAGAGCTGGCTTCCATCTTCATCAGCATCTATTTCATTTTTTAAAATTTTTTAGTTTTTTCCAGATTATATGTCAGTGCAATTTTGTGATATGTATTCTCTCCCTCCCATCCCTCTCTTATCCTCAAGAGAGCAGGTATATGTATATATATATATACACATATATGTGTATATATAGTCCCATGTTCATCATATTGTGAAAGATAAATCACACCAGAGAAAGATGCATAAAGTGTGAAAAGTGACAAATGATATGCCTTAATCTATCAGTTCTTTCTATGGCAGTGGATAGCCTTTTTCATCATCATTCCCTTGGGGTTGTCCTGAATCCTTATATATAATAGTTAAGGCATTTGCAGTTGATTGTTTTACTTTATTGTTGTTACGATGTACATTGTTCTCCTGGTCTTGCTCGCTTTACTTTGCAGCACTTCATATAAGTTTCTAGGTTTTTTCGTGACAATTTTGTTTATTATTTCTTTTGGCACAGTAGTATTCCATAACCATCCTATACCACAATTTGTTCAGCTATTATATTCCTCAATTGATGGGCATCCATTCATTTTATAATTCTTCGCCACCACAGAAAGAGCTGTTATAAATATTTAAATATAAATAGGTCATTTCTCCCTATCTTTGATCTCTTTGGAATACAGACCTTGTAGTAGTATTGCTGGCTCAAAGGGTATGCATAATTTTATGGTCCTTTGGTCAGAGTTTCAAATTGCTCTCCAGAATGGTTGGATCAGTTCATAGTTCCACCAATAGCAATATCTGTTTCAAGGCATAGATGCAGTTCTATATGAACATAGATGTTCATTTTTTTATTGAAAGAGTGGAAAGAAGATCTTCCTCAGTGCTTCCTTCTGTTTCTCCAAAGCATCTTGCCCAGGATGTTTATTGAGCTCTAGTGAACACTTCCTCTGCACCTCTGGACTCCCTCTCCCCCCATCCCCACATGCCCCTGGGGAAAAAGGTGCTTGGAGTTCATTATTCAAATGCAACTACTGCCTGCTTCCTGACCTCCCAGTTCTACCTCTGCCATAGACCATATTTTGGGGAGAGATTTTCCAATCAGACAAAAATGACAGAAAACATTAGGGACTTAGCAAAACTAGAAGAGATTAAGAAGAGGTAGCAAGAATACATTGAAGAATTATACAAGAAAGATCTTAATATCATTGATAACCAAGATAATGTAGTTACTAATCTAGAGCCAAACATCCTGAAGAATGAAGTCAAGTGACTTCATTGAAAGAAGATAAGGCTAGTGGAGGTGATGGAATTCCAGCTAAGCTATATAAATTCCTAAAAGATGATGTAATTAAAATGCTGTACTCAGTGTGCTAGCAAATTTGGAAAACTTGACAGTAGCCACTGGATTGGAAAAAACCAGTTTACATCCCAACCCTAAAGAAGGGGAATGCCAAAGAATGTTCAAATTACTGAACAAATGCACATGTCTGTAAGGGTATGCTTAAGATTCTGAAAGTTAGGCTTCAGCAATATGCGAACTGAGAACTACCAGAAGAACAGACTGGTTTTTGGAGAGGTAGAAAACTAGAGACAAAACTGCTCACATTCATTGGATTATGAAAAAAGCAAAGGAGTTCCAGAAAAATATCCATTGATTGCCTTTGACTATGCAGATCACAACAAACTGTGTCAAGTTCTCAAAAGAGTTGGGTATATCATATCATCTTACTTGTCTCTTGAGGAACCCGTATGTGGTTCAAGAAGCAACTTTTAGAACTGAACATGGAACAAATGATTAGTTTAAGATTGGGAAAGGAATATGACAGTATTGAATACTGTCACCTTATTTAATGTATGCAGAGCACATCATGTAAAATGCCAGCCTGGATGGATCAAAGGCCAGAATTAAGGTTTCTGGGAGAAATATAAACAATCTCAGATATGTTGACATTAACCACTCTGATGGCATAAAGTGAAGAAGAATTAAGAAGTCTTTTGATAAAGGTGAAAGAGGAGAATATAAAAGTTGGCTTGAAGCTTAACAAAAAAGCCCAAGATCTTAGCAACTGGTCCCATCACTTCCTGGCAAATAGAGGGATAAGAAATGGAATAAGTGTCAGATTTTATATTTTTGGGCTTAAAGATCACTGCAGATAACAACTGCAATCATGAAATTAAAAGACATTTGTTCTTTTTTTAAAAATGAGCTGTCATTTCCTTTATTTTTTATAAAGATATTTGTTTATCAATGACATGTAACAACACATTTCTACATAAGTTTTCTGAAATTATATGATCCAAATAGTCTCCCTCTCTTCCCTCCCCTGTCCCAAAGATGCAAACAATTTAATCTGGGTTATATATGTATAATCATGCAAAACACATTTCTATATTGTTTATTTTGTAAGAGAATAATCATATAAATCTAGAACCCCCAAAATAAAAACCCACGTGTGGTTTTTATTTTTATTTTAATGTGAAAAATCTTATACTTTGGTCTCTATTATGACTCCAACAGTACTTTCTCTGGAGGTAGATAGCATTCTTTGTCATAAGTCCCTCAGAATTGTCCTGGATCATTCTATTGCTAAGAGTAGCTGTCTATTACATTTGATCATTTTGCAATATTGCTGTTACTGTGTAAAATGTTCTCCTGGTTCTGCTTATTTCACTTTGCATCAATTCATGTGGATCTTCCCAGTTCTTTCTGAAATTATCCTGTTCATCATTCTTTATAGTACAATAATATTCCATCACCATCATATGCCATAATTTGTTCAGTCAGTCCCAAAATGATAGACATCCCTTCAATTTCTAATTCTTTACCACCACAAAAAGAGCAGCTATAAATATTCTTGTACAAGTACCTCCTCTTCCTTTCCTTCCACCCTTTTTTTTATCTCTTTGAGATACAGACCTAGTAGTGCGGCATTTCTGCATCAAAGGGTATATATTGGTTTGTAGCCTTTGGGAATTCAGAATCATTTGGCAAATCTGATCAGCATATTAAAAAAGTAGAGAGATTACCTTGCTAACAAAGATCCATACAGTCAAAGCAATGTCCCCCCCCCCCCCATAGCAATATATAGCTGTGAGAATTGTACTATAAGGGAAGCTGAGTGACCCAAAATTGACACTTTTGAATTGTAGTGCTGGAGAGCTCCTTGGACAGCAAGGATAGAAAAATCTGTCAATACTTAAAGAAATTAATTTTGACTATTCTCTGGAAGGTCAAATATTGAAGCTGAAGCTTTAATACTTTGACCATATAATGAGAAGACAGGACTGATTGAGAAAGACCTTGAGGTTGGGAAAGATTGAAAGCAAAAGGAAAAGGGAATGGCAGAGAGGTTGGGATGGATAGTGTCATGGAAACATGAACATGAACTTGGACAGTCTTGGAGAGATAGTGGAGGATAGAAGTGCCTGGTGTACTATGGTCCATGGGTCATGAAGAGTTGGGCCCAACTAAACAATTTAACAACAACAAAATTTCCAGTCATTGGACGTCTACTTTGCTTCCAGTTCATTGCTACTGCAAACATTAATTATTGCTACAAGTATTTCAGAATTATTCTTTGACCTCTTTATATGTTTAGTAGGTATATGTCTAGTAGGATGATTTCTGGTTCCAAGTGTATAGTTTAGTCTTTTAAAACATAAGTATAAATTCATTTGCAGAATGGTTAGACTAATTCATAACTCTACAAACTGTATTGATGTGCCTGTCTTGCTGCAACACCTCCAGCATAGACTACTTAAATAATTTGTAGCCTTTGCTAATTTATTGCTGAGTTGAAACCTTAGAAAAATTTTGGTCAGTGTTTCTCTTTTTATTAGTGATCTAGAGCAAATATTCATATTATTGTTAATGGTTTGCAATTCTTTCATGGATTCTTCATATTCTTTGATCACTAGGAGATGGATCTTGGCCTTAAATATTTATAGTAATTTTTTGTATATATAAAATGTCAGTCCTATATCAGAGATAATTGTGCAAAGATTTCCTCCAGTTGATGCTTTTTCTTTTTGTCCAAGCTTCACTGATTTTTTTAATGGAAAAACTTCAATTTCATGTCAAAATTATCCTTCCCTCCTGGAGGATGGGAGGAAATCATCTTTGTTCCTTTTTTTTTGGTTAAGAATTTTCCCCCATCTGTGAAAGTACTCACTTGATCATGTTCTTTTTTAATGGTGTGACCTTTTATATTCAGATAGCCATTATGGACTTATTGTAAATAAATAGTGTGGGATGCTAGTCTAAACTTAATTGCTAACTAGTTAAAATAATTACTTTAGCAAAGTTGTGGGATACAAAATACACATAAATCATCAGCATTTATATATTTCCAACAAAGCCCAGCAGCAAGAGATAGAAAGAAAAATTCCATTTAAAATCACTCTAGACAATACAAAATACTCGGGCTTCTATCTGCCAAGACAAACACAGGAATTATATGAACACAATTACAAAACACTTTTTACACAAATAAAGTTAGATCTAAACAAATGGAAAAATATTAATTGCTTATGGGTAGGCTGAGCTAACATAATAAAAATGACTATCCTACCTAAATTAATTTACTTATTCAGTGCCATACCATTCAAGCTACCAAAAAACTATTTTACACAACTAGAAAAAATGACAGAATTTATCTGAAAGACCAAAAGGTCAAGAATATCAAGTGAACTAATGAAAAAAAAACTGTGAAGAATGGTGGGCTAGTAGTACCAGATCTTAAACGGTACTATAAAACAATAATCATCAAAACAGTCTGGTATTGGCTAAGAAATTGAATCAATGGAATGGATTAGGGGTAAATGACCTCAGCAGTCTAGTATTTGATGAACCCAAAGATCCCAGCTTTTGGGATAAGAATTCACTATTAGATAAAAAACTGCTGGGAAAATTGGAAAAGAGTATGGGAGAGATTAGGTATAAATCAGTATCTCACACTCTATACCAAGATAAGGTCAAAAATGGGTATATGATTTAGACGTAAAGGGTGATATTATAAGTAAATTAGGGGAAAATAGAATAGTTTACCTGTTAGATCTATGGAGAAGGGAAGAATTTATGATCAAATGAAATAGAACATTACAAGATAAAAAATGAATAGTTTTGGAATATTAAAATAAAAAGGTTTTGTACAAACAAAACAATCATAACCAAGATTAGAAAGGAAAGAAACTGGGAAATATTTTATAACAGTTTTCTCTGATAAAGGTCTCATTTCTCAAATTTATAAAGAACTAAGCCAAATTTTAAGAATACAAGTCATTCCCCAATAGACAAATGGTCAAAGGATATGAATAGGTAGTTTTCAGATGAAGAAATCAAAGCTATCCCTCTTGATTAGAGAAATGCAAATTAAAACAATTCTGAGGTACCACCTCACACCTATCAGATTGGCCAGTATGTCAGTAAAGAAAAATGACAAATGTTGGAGGGGATTTGGCAATATTTGGACATTAATGCATTGCTGATGGAGTTGTGAACAGATCCAACCATTCTGGAGGGCAATTTGGAATTATGACCTTTGATCCAACAATACCACTACTGGGTCTGTATCCTAAAGAAATAAAAAAAATAGGACAGGGTCTGCTTACAAAAATATTTATAGTTGTTCTTTTTGTGGTGGCAAAGATTTGGAAACTAAAGGGATGTCCAGCAATTGGGAAATGGCTGAACAAACTGTGGTATATGTTGGTGAAATAAGCAGAACCAGGAGAACATTTTACACAGTAACTGCAATATTGTGGAATTGAACAACTATGATAGACTTGGCTACTTTTCGCAATACAATGATCCAGGACAATTCTGAGGGACTTATGACAAAGAATGCTATCCACCTCCAGAGAAAGAACTGTTGGAGTCAGAATGAAGATGAAGGCATACAATTTTTCACTTGTTTATTTGGAGATTTTTTTTGGGGGGGTTTGGGTTTTATAAGATTATTCACTTGCATAAATGAACAATATAGAAATATGGTTTGCATGGTAATACATGTGTATTCCAGGTTGAATTGCTTTCCAGCTCCAGGACAGGAGAGGGAGGAGAGGAAGGGAGACAATTTGGATCATATAGCTTCAGAAAACTTATGTGGAAATTTATTACATGTAATTGGTAAAAAACAAAACAAAACAAAACAAAAAAAAAACCTTAAAAAAACTCATAATGTCCTAAAGGCAATTCAGAGAATTATATATTATAAATGTGAGACATTATTATAACAGATTGTAAAGGCTTCCAAAAAATTAAACTTAATTCTGCTTTTTAGAAGTACTTAATTCTTTCTTAAGTGACATATTTTTGTACTTATCAAATATAGCTATTGATTATAGTGTTTCTGATTCTTATATAGCCTATTATTTTGATCTACTTTTTAATTTTGAAATTAATTTCAGTGGTTTCATTTCTTCAAAAAAATCAACCTGTTGCCCAATTTCTAAAGGGTCCTGCTTACGTTAATGTCTAAACTTTATGACTGCAGTGCATTTGCTTAGGGCTCTGTGGCTGTGTGCTGTTGTGCAAGAGCAGGATGTGGCCACTGGGTGGCAGGAGGTACAAAGTTTTCTTTTAGAACACTTAGTCTTCCTCTAGGGTGGTTTTTGCAGAGATTTCTGGCAGAGAATGTGAGAACCAGTGTGATCTCTTAGCCTTGCTGAACTGATTCCTTTATACTGGGTCAGGTTCTGTTTGGAAGCAAGAACAAATGGCTCATTAAGACCAAAGTTGCTGCTGCTGAATTAGCTATGCTAGATCTACTTCTAAGACCCTTATTCATTCTTTGAAGAATTCAGAGGAACAAATTCCTTACCTGTTCTCTCTTTCGGTTTATACACACATATATGATATCTGTGTATAGATACACATATTTAATATAAGAACATATGTAGTTTCTGCCACATTAGCATAATGGTGAATAAAATGCCCAATGAAGACCAGGGCAGAAATGTTCAATGTGACATTAAATTGAATATCATTGAACTGAACCAAATTCCATAAGGCTGCCCTTACATCAGAATGTTGTTCCATAATAAAGAGCAAAGAATAACAACAGTTCATGATATCTAGTGGAAAGAAACCTGTGCAGAATCTTCACTGGTAGTCATATGACAAATTAAAAATTCCAAAGAAGGGGTGGTAGATGTCTGAGGGGGCAATTTATCCTATCAAGAGATGCTGTGTGGGTCATAGAGTAAGGATGATGGATAACAAATGATCCAACTTACAGACTAGAACCCAGTGACCCACAAATGGCTGACTAGGAGACCAAAAAATTGGTGTGGTGGAATGAGTCTATAGTATGGCTGTTTGGGCTGAAATTTTAATGATGAGTGTGAAGATGTGAGATCATTCATTCTAGTGTTCAATGTATGTGTATTCTCATTGCAATGAGTGCTGGGAAGGAAGAGGGGAGAAAAGGAAGAAGGAAAGACAGGGAAGTTCCAAGATGACAAATCTAAAAAACAAGATCAAGGAAAGTGAGTGCAAGGCCCAGTATAATACCTTGGGGGAAGATAAAGCAAAGGGAAAGATTCTTTGGTGGAGGACAAGACCATTACAGTTGGAAGGGAGGCTTTATGATTAAATAGAAAACACATCTGCCACTTTCTCTGTGGCCCTGGACAAACCATTTAACATCTCTGGGCTTTAGTTCCTCACATGCAAAATGAGAAGGTTGGACTGAATGACCTCTAAAGTCTAAATCTATGAGCTTATGAACCATAGAGACCATATAATCAAATTTTCACCACATGAAATTTTGCTATGGGCAACCAGAGGTATGAAAAGTCCCAGAATTGCTTAGTTGCTAAGCACCACCACTTAACCCCCACTGCTATGCACACATATATTCAACACTAGAATGATCTCACATCTTCATACTTACCAGCATTTAAATTTCTGCCCAAACAGCCACACTACTGACTCATCTCACCAGCTTTTTGGTGTCTGGGTCAGCCATTTGTGGTTCAGATTCTAGTCTATAAATTGAATCACTTGTTCACTGTCCTTACTCCATGACCCAGATAATATCTCTTGATAGGTTAAATCACAGCCTTATGGAGTTTATTTCCATTCAATTCAATTTTATTTTGGACATTTTGTGCCCCGATGTTCATTGGGTAATTCATTCACTATTGTGCTGATGTGGTGGAAACTAATAGACATTGCCCATTTTTCTGTTCATGATGATATTTAACCACCATTGATGACTGATGTAGGTATATTTAATATCTGTGCAGTTTGGTATAGTGGAAAAAGCATGGAGTTTGGGAATCCAAGGAATCTTGGCTTTTCTCCTTACTACCCATGATCCTTTGAGGATATTTGCTCTATTTCTTGGCCTCAGTTTTGCACATGAAGGGGTTGACTTTATGGTTTTTATGGTTCCTTTTAGCTCAGAATTCTGTGGACTTGTGAATTATTTCAGTCATCTACCTTGTGGGGCAATGGTCATTGAAAATCCATCTGGTTTCAAAAAGTTCCATTTCTAGGTCTACCAGCCTGGATAACCCCCTGCAGCTACTACAGCTTTTCTTGGATCCCAAGGAGGATATTTAGAAACAAAACAGAGTAGTCATCCACAGAAAGCAAATTTGTGATGTATTTGCTATCAGTCTTTATTTGCTTTTACAATGTGGGTCTCAGAATATCACTGTACAAAACTTTTTGGGAGAGATTGTATTTTTTTTTTGTGAAACTCTTTTGGAAATGCCCATCTGGCATTAGTCTAGTAACTGTTTGATTTCAGTTTTGCATTTAGTGTTTGTCTCCTCAAGGGTGTTGACATATTCTGTATTTACTAACACAGAAGAGTTTTGCAGTATAATACTGTATTTTGATCAAGTTGAATGCTGTTTCATACTTTATAAATGGACAGACTGCAAAGACACAGAATTCTTTGCATTTTTCTCATAGTTGTCAGACTTAATGTGCGTGGTCAATAGTTATAAAGCTTGCATGAAAGTTGACTTGTTTGGGATCTATGGAATCCTCTAGATCTGTCCCAGGGAGGGGGTGTATTTATTATGTGAATGAAAGGCTTAAGTTTTACTTGGTAGACAGTTTCTGATTTAATTTTAAAATGACTTAAGACCCAATATTTTAATGTGATGACTTTTGTCACCATTAAATTTTCTTTCTCTCTTTCCTTCTCTCTTTTCTTCTCTTCTTCTTTATTTCCTTCTCTCTATCCTCTCTTTCTTCTCTTCATTTTCTCTCTCCTTCCCTTTGTCTGTCTCCTTCCTTCCTTCCTTCCTTCCTTCCTTCCTTCCTTCCTTCCTTCCTTCCTTCCTTCCTTCCTTCCTTCCTTCCTTTCCTTTCCTTTCCTTTCCTTTCCTTTCCTTTCCTTTCCTTTCCTTTCCTTTCCTTTCCTTTCCTTTCCTTTCCTTTCCTTTCCTTTCCTTTCCTTTCCTTTCCTTTCCTTCCTTCCTTCCTTCCTTCCTTCCTTCCTTCCTTCCTTCCTTCCTTCCTTCCTTCCTTCCTTCCTCCCTCCCTCCCTCCCTTCCTTCCTCCTTTCCTCCCTTCCCTTCCCTTCTTCCCTTCCTTCCTTCCTTCCTTCCTTCCTTCCTTCCTTCCTTCCTTCCTTCCTTCCTTCCTTCCTTCCTTCCTTCCTTCCTTCCTCCCTTCCCTTCCCTTCCCTTCCCTTCCCTTCCCTTCCCTTCCCTTCCCTTCCCTTCCCTTCCCTTCCCTTCCCTTCCCTTCTTCCCTTCCTTCTTCCCTTCCTTCCTTCCTTCCTTCCTTCCTTCCTTCCTTCCTTCCTTCCTTCCTTCCTTCCTTCCTTCCTTCCTTCCTTCCTTCCTTCCTCCCTCCCTTCCTTCCTTCCTCCCTCCCTCCCTTCCTCCTTTCCTCCCTCCCTCCCTTCCTCCTTTCCTCCCTCCCTCCCTTCCTCCTTTCCTCCCTCCCTCCCTTCCTCCTTTCCTCCCTCCCTCCCTTCCTCCTTTCCTCCCTCCCTCCCTTCCTCCTTTCCTCCCTCCCTCCCTTCCTCCTTTCCTCCCTCCCTCCCTTCCTCCTTCCCTCCCTTCCTCCCTCCCTCCCTTCCTCCTTTCCTCCCTCCCTCCCTCCCTCCCTCCCTTCCTCCCTTAGTCTTAGAATTAATATTCTGTATTGGTTTCAAGGCAGAAGAATGGTAAGGTCTAGGCAGTGGGGGTTAAGTGACTTGCCCAGAGTCACACAGTAAGGAAGTATTTGAGGCAGATTTGAACCCAGGACCTATCTCTAGCCTTGTCTCGTAATCCATTGAGCCAATCTAACTGTTCCCCCTAAATTTTCAGTCATATTTTAGAAGAGGTAGAGGTACCAACTCTACATTCATTTATTTTTCCTTTTCTTCTATCTTTTTTTTTAATCAGTGTGTGGGAAATGGAAGGTAATATGGGAAATGGAAGGCTGAAGCAAAAGTGTGCCCATCCATGATTGATGGGCTTCCTGGAAGTTGGGCAGGATGACCTAATAGAAGAACATGCTGGTGTTAAAAATGGGACTTAAGAGTGATGACTGGGGAAAATTCCGCCTTCCTAGGTGGGTTAGATTATTTGGACAGTGTTGGGATTGAAGCAAGGACAGCATGAGGAACTCAGGCTAGAAGTATCAGCCAGAATGGTAAGAGGCACTCATTGCCAATGTGGTGGGAAGAAGAAAGGCCTTTTTATTTCTTAATAATAATCATAGGTAGAATTCATCTGGTAATTTAAAGTTTGCAAAGCATTTTACAAATATTTTTATTCTCACAACAATCCTGGAAGGTAGGTGCTATTATTATTCCCACATTATAGTTAAGGAAATTAAGGCAGACAGAATTTAAATGACGTGCCCAGGGTAACATAGCTAGTAAATATCTGAGAAGAGATTAGAGCTCAGATCTTCCTAACTTCAAGTTCAGTGTACTATCTACTGCATCTTTTTAGCTGCTTCTTTTATTTGAAAGGTCTAGGGAAATGGCTCCTGGGTAAGGTCAATGCTAATTTTATAATTTATATTTCTCATTTTTATTGAGAGATATCAGGCCCTATCCCCTATATTTGCAAAATATACCTCCTGATACTTGAGGCTTCAGGCTGAGTCATATAGGACCTTGCTCAAAATAGTTCTGTTTGTACCAATATGTTGGTTAAGAAAGATGGCAACAGCTGTGGATTAGTTATAAGGCACCATGCCAATGCTTAGATGGGTCTGTGAATGAATCCAGAACCCTTGTGTCATTGACAATATGACTAGAGCAAAGAAAGGAAATGATCGGCCTCTAGACCTAGCTTACAGAGTTTGGACTATGGGGAAAAAAGCTCTGTTTACATTCTACAGTCCTTCTGGGATCCTTGGGAAAAGAAGACATCTCTCTTCTATTCTGACATTATGGGAACCTGCCAAAGTTTTAATGAAAGCCTTGCTAAGAACAAAGAGTACATTTTTAACTGCCCGTTGAGATACCTGGCCAGGCATCCAACCACTTGTTAGCCACCCAACACCAAGCCACACCTTCTTAGGTTTTTTTTGGGCATGGGTGTATCTTATGCAACACCTCCATCATCCATTTTTGGCACAGCAACACCCATTTGTCAGGAGAAGAGAGAAGTTAGAGTACTGCTCTGCTACCACTCAACAGCTATTGGAAGCTTCATAGTTGCATAACTCCCTTCAGATCACATTGAAGACTGACCCCCTAGTACTAACCCCTCTGTTTTAAAAAAAAATAAACCTCAAATCCCTACCACTTCAGAGGAGTATTTAAAGTGTTAAGTCTAGAGCAAGACTTCTTAACCTGAGGTCCATGATTAAAAAAAAATACATTTGTGATAACTATATTTCAGTACGATTTGTTTCCTATGCATTTTGTTTTATGAACTTAAAAAACATTATTGTGATGAGGGGGTCTCTAGGCTTTACTAGACTGCCAAAAGGAGTTCAGGACACAAAACACAAACAAAAATGGTTCTTAAAACTTTGGTCTAGATTTTCTACTCTTAATTAAAAATAAAAAGTAATTTGTCTTCTCTGATCCTTGTGGCAAAGCCCAATCTCTTAAGAAACCCTAAGTGCAGCAAAATAGTAAATGAGAGAAGCCAAGTACTTTTGCTGGATATCCTGACACCTTTAGGAGACCTTCCACTTACCTTTTATTGGAGAGATGCGACTGCGATGGTTGTTGATGAGATTCCGGCGTCTGGGGAGAATTTTCTGGCAAGGATTTTTTCTGTTGGCCCAAGAAGAATTTTCATAGAATCTCAGAACATAAAGTGTGTATGTATAAAATCTCCTAGAAGTATAATGACCCTTATTCTGATGACTACTACTGCTACTCAGACTGTATAGCACTTTCAGGTTTATGATGGCCTTGTATACATTTTTATTATCTGGTCGTCAAGAACCATAGGGGGTGGGAGGGCAGGCATCATGGAATCACAACATTTTAGAGCTGTAAGGGACCTACAAAGCCATTTGGTCCAACCTGTAGGTGAAAAAGAAATCTCTCTATCAATGCCCCTCCAGCCTTTGCTTGAAGACCTCTTATGAGAGGTAGCCCGCTGCTTTCTGTGGCAATTCATTCCACTTTTGGACAGTTAGTATTAAGAAGTTTTTCCCTTTGCTCCCACTTTTGCTTTCTGGGGCTGATTTTTTCAAATGCTCAAATACTGTTTTCTCATGTTTTTCTCTCCTTTCTCCTTCTCTTCTCCTGTTCTGGTAACTCTTCTCTGCTTGCTCTCCAAGCTATCAGTTTTCTTCCTAAATGCTGTGCTTAGAACTAAACATGATATTCCAGATATAATCTGATCAGGGCAGAGTAGGGTATAGCATCCTTAGATCTGGATTCTATATCACTTATTATAGGATAACATTCCACTACCTTTTTTTTTACTTTCAGATTACATACTATTGACTCATTAAATTTGCAGTCCACTAGAACCCTCAGTCTTTTCAGGCAAACTGTTGTCTAGCCATGCCTTCTCAATCTTGTGCTGATTTTTTTGAACTTGTATGACAAACTTCATATTAATGGCTGCTTGTTTTGTTGGCTTAGATTAAGCTCAGTGTTCTGGCCTTTCAAGATCTTTTTGGATCTTGCTTCTGTCACTCAACATGTTAGTTTCATGCCCTTTTCATGCATTTCATGCCCTTTACAAATATGATGAGCATGCCATCCATTTGAATCACTGATAACAGTTCTAGGTACAGGTCCTTAGGGATACTCTACTGTAGTCCTCCAGCCTAGCTGACATCAAACCATTAGTGGCAGGAGAAGCTAGATGGCTCAGTAGATAAGAGAGCCAGGCCTGGAAATGAGAGGTCTTGGGTTCAAATTTGACCTCAGACCCTTCCTAGCTGTGTGACCTTGGGCAAGTCACTTAACCCTAATTGCCTAATTCTTACTATTCTACTGTCTTGGAACTAATTAATACTTGGTGTTGATTCTAAAACAGATGGTAAAGGTTAAAAAGTCCGTTAATGGCTACTCTTTGGGTCTAGCTTTTCAACTAGCTTCTAAGCCATCTAATTTTCCATCAAATCCATATTTTTTCCAAAAGAATATGGCGAAAGATTTTATCAAATGCTTTGATAATATTGAAGTAAACTATACCTCTAGCATTCTCCGTGATCTACCAGTTTAATAAGCTCAAAAAAAAAAAGAAAAGAAATTAAGTTAGTCTGGCATTATCTGTTCTGGATGAAACTTTGCTAGCTCTTTTTAACCACTATTTCCCTTTCTAAATGATCTGACCATCCCTTTAATAATGTATCCTAAGAATCTAAGTAAAGAACACTGTATTATAGCTTACAGACTCTATTCTTTTCCCTTTTCAAAAAATCAGGACAGCATTTATTCCTTTCCCATCATGTCACCTTTCCTGTTCTCAACAATTTATCTTTCTGTAATTGCTGACTGGCTCAGCATTCATATCTACTAGTTCTTTCAATATCCTGCTTCAGTTGATTTGGACTAGATAACCTGAACTTCAGAAAGCAGATTGGTTGTTCTCTTGCTCACTATTGACTTCTCTTGGGCAACAACTTAATATTAGTCATCTCTGTTCTATCCTTTACAGTTCAGAGATTCTTCTTCTTTACAGAGATAACAAGTTAAATAAGAATGAGCTCTTTCTTCTTCTGGAATTCATCATCATTACCCTATCCAACCCAAGCAAGAATATTATTTTTTCTGAGAAGTCTTTTCTTATGTCAGGAAAGCTATGATAACCTCCTTTAGTTGCTCTTGGCTTTCTTCAAGGGCATCAGCCCATTCTGAGCTTTAGCACTTTTGGTACTCTTCTTACTGGAATGCACCATATTTTAATAGGTTAACATCATTTGTTAACCTGTAATGACAAGGTTGACACCGATAGTGTATGCAACATTCTGCCAGAGTGCCCATTTCCTTTCCAAGGAAAGGAGGAAGGTCTGTGCTTTTATCTATTCTCAGGACTGGAATTGATCACTACACAGCATTTGGCTTCATTGGCATATCTTTTTAGTCTACATTATTATAGATTATTTGCCAGGTTCTGCTTATTTTAATGTTCATCACTTCCTAAAGTCTCATATTTCTCTGAATTCTTTATATTCATCATATGAATGGCTATTCAGTTTGTTTACAGTTACTTGCTATCTAAAAAAATGCTATGATATTTTGGTACATATGTCACTCTTTCTGTCTTTGACCTCCTTGGGGTATATGCCCAGAGGTGTGATCTAAGTATCAAAGGATATGAAAAGTTTAGTGATTTTCTTGAATGATTTCAAGTTGTTTTCCAAAATGTTGGACATATCTACAACTCTATTCCAGTCATTAGTGTATCTGTTTTCCTGTAGCCTTTCCAAAATTGCTTTGTCCTGTATTTTTTCATCTTTGACAAATTGCTGGGATGAGTTGAAATCTTAGAGTTGTTTTAATTTGTGTTTTATCATTATGATTTATTTGGAATAATTTTCATGTTGTTTGTGAAAAAAATCCCAGTTTTTTATTATCCTTTACTTTTCTACAGGAGAATGGCTCTTTATCTTAGTTTGTGTCAGTTCCCTATATATCTTGGATATCAGATTTATCAGAGATATTTGAAATATATATATACAGATATATATATTCATTTGACTCTTTTCTTTCTTAGCTGCATTGATTTTATTTTTAAAAGCTTTTTAATCTCATGTAGCTGAAATTACTTTATTTTTGTGCTGTCTAGTAGCCCTTGTTTAAGAATTTCCTCCCTAACCTTAGTTGTGAAAGATTATTATTCTTTCCTTTCTTCAATTGAATTGTTTTTCTTGTTTTCAAAATTTAATTCTTGAGAATTTTCCATCCGAAGAAAATATAAGTTCCTTGAGTACAAGGATCATCTTGGTTTTATATTTATACCTCCAATGCTTAGTACAATGGCTATAAGTGCTTAATTACTAAATGCTTAAGTAATAAATTTTTGATAACAAATGTTCAATAAATTATTTTCATGGTTTGATGCCTCCTTGGCTGACTTTTCTCTTAAAATTTTACTTTTGGGGATCATACCTATATTTCCCTTTAATCCTTTATAATCTGCCCTCCAAGATGGAATTACCCCTAAAGAGTAGGCAATGGCTACCCTAATGTATATATGAGAGTATTTTCAGCTTTTCTTTTCTATATAACAAATTCTAAGATGGAATGGTCACTTGCCTGCAAAGTTCATATCATTTCTATTCTAGCTACCAGATGCTCCCTTTTGGTAAGAGTATAATCCAGGGTCTAGAAGACTGTTGGATGGCATGATTATTATATTTGTAAATAACACAAAACTGGAAAGGTTACTTAACATAAGCCAGTTAAACTCCCTGTGATCATTGATGAAGATAAGAGTTCTGAGGAACTTCATGTATTATCTCCCTATATTTGAATATTAACAATTTATTCTTGTTTAATCCTTTATGATTGATTATTCATTTTTACCCATTTATGTTTCTCTTGACTCCTATGTTTGTATTTCAAAGTTTTTATTCACCTCTTGTCTTTTCATCAGGAATGCTTGGAATATTTCTATTTCATTAAAAATCAATTTTTTCCCCATAGGATTACATTCAATTTTTCTGGACAAGTTATTTTTGACAGTAGACCTGCAGCGTTTGGCTTCCAGAATATTGTATTCAAAGTTCTCCTTTCTTTTATAGTATTGGTTGATAAATCTTGTGTGATATGAACCATAGTTCTTTGATACTTTAATTCTTGCTTTCTGGCTACTTGCAGTGTTTTTCTTTTTTCTTTGACCAGAGAGCTCTGAATTTTTGCTATCATATTCCTAGAAAGCTTTCATTTGGGGGTTTCTTCCAGGAAGTAATTTATAGATTCTTTTTATTTCTTCTGTGTTCTTTGGTTCTGAAAGATTTAGACTTTTAAGATTTCTTGAAAATGATATCCAGGCTCTTTTTTTTCATAATTGTTTTTAGGTAGTCAATTGATAATTAAATCATCTCTCCTCAATCTGTCTTTCACATGAATTGTTTTCCCTCTGAGACACCTAATGTTTTCTTTTCTTTTTCTGCTTTCTGACTTTGTTTTTAAATATTTCTTGTTGCCTCATGATGCCTTTATCTTCTAATTCTATCCATTCTAATTTCTAGGGAGTTTATTGTTTTATAAAGTTTTATACCTCATGTCCAAGCTACTAAATTCTTTCTTCAATTCGTCCATTCATTTATTTTCCATTTTTTTCCTCTCTAGTTCTTTCATTCAGAAAATAATTTTTAACTCTTTAAAGCCTCTTATGGAGTTTTGTCTATGAATTCTAATTAAATTTGTGCTATACCTTTGTTTTTCTTTAAGGTTTTATTTCTGGAGTCATTCTCTTCTTCCATGTTTATATCAAAATAACTTTTTGATAAGATTACTTTTTTATTTTCTCATTTTTTGGCATACTTTCTGACTTTTTGAGGAAATATCTGGTTCTTGTGTTTCTCATGCTGCTGCTTTCTTGGGGGCATTAAGTGCTGTCTTATTCCAGAATCTCCAGAATACCTTGGGCTAGGGACCTGACAACTTCTAGTGCTCCTAGCATAATTTGATCTAGGAAAAACTTTGACTGCTGCCTTCCGACTATGAGTTCTGTTACCCCTCCCCACTTTCTAAACCCTTACTTTCTTTCTTAGCAACAACTATGACACAAAGTGAAGGCCTAGGCAAATGGGGGTTAAGTGACTTGTCCAGGGTCATATGGCTGAGGCCAGATTTGAATAGGACTTCCCAGCTCCAGGCCTGTGCTCTATTGGGCGTTCCTGGCATAAGTTTTGGTTTGAGCAGCAGATCTATCGGCTTGCCTGTGGTTGGTTAGAGTTTGAGTAGACTGCTTCCAAATTCAGCCACTATAAGCCAGCTAAAAACCTCTGATGGTTCAGAGTGACAGAACTATGGGTTTCTCCTTTGAGTTTCCAGCCCTAATTATTCTGCTACAGGCTTCAGATTGAGTTGGAAACTATAACTGAGATCCCTGCTCAGTTTCTGTAGTCGAAGCCATGTGGATGCTGTTTCCTTCTGAATTTGTTCTTTGCTCAGTGTATAGTCTAGCACCTATCATCACATTTATCTTGGGTGACAGTCCTCTTCTCAATCCACCTCAAATCTGTGACCAGGAACTGGGTGGTGACAGAGTTGCCAGTAGGTACTTGTGACTTTTCCTTGGATTTTATAGTCAGGATGGTCCTTTTTCTAGATTTTGGTGGAAAAGTTATGGGAGAGAGGTTGGCTAAACTTCTTCCTGCTATTCCACCATCTTGGTTCCCAAGTTAACTGTTGTCATTTTAAAGAGATGGAAACTAAGGCCAAGGTAAGTTTTAATATATTCAAGGCCACACAGATAGTAAATGTAAATGGTAGGATTCAAACTCAGATTCTTATACTATAGAGTCAGTGCTTTTTACATGATATATCTCATATCCTTGATAGTCTGAAAATGCAGAAATGATCCTAGACCTCCTTTACTTCCTCTTCTAGGTGGGAGGCTAGTCTGAACTTCAAGCATAGATACTGGTCTAGCTGTGATGGAAATATAAACAATATATATTTGATGCAGATCCCTGCAATATTGATCCTACTCTACATCCATGTTTGCTTTATGATTGCTAAAATACGTTTTTAATATTTCTGTTCTTATGGATTTTGGGTAGGTTTTTATGCCCTAGAAGTGATAAATTTTTGTAAAGATGCCATGCACAGCTGAGAATAGGTATATTCCTTTCTTTTTTCACTTAATATTCTCTAAATGGCTATTATAAATTATATTCATATTCATTTATTTTTTGTTTATTCATTGACTCAATTCACCTAGTTTTAAAGAGGATAAATTGAGGTTCTCTCTTGTTAATGACACCAGCCCTCTAGGATTTTTGTAAGGATCAAATGATAAAATATTTACAAAGTGCTTAGTATAGTGGAAGGCACATAATAGAGACTACATCAAGGCCACCAACTACTATTATTATTATTAATAGTAATATGGTAACTCATTTAACTTTTCCCTTAAAATTTAGGTGCCATGCTATTTGATACATTTTTGGTACTGAAATTATTTATTGTCTATGGTACCTTTCAGCAAAACAGTATAAAAGTTAAAATTAAATCTCAATAATAATATTATATTTTAAGAGATTTATTAATGATCATTAGAAATCAAGGAATAAAGAAGATACAAAATAAGGACCACATACCCATGGCTGATCAAGTCAGTTCAAACACCCGCCTTACCACCACCAAGCTCAGGACAGGAAGTAAAGAGGTGGGACCTTCTGAGTCCCCACCTAATATCCCCTATCTACAGGAAGTACATAATGACAGGAAGTTAGTGGGCTCCTGGGAAATGTAGATCTTTTTTAGGGTAACAGATTTTCAATTATACAATAGTTTCCCAGTTTGTTGTTGTTGAGTGATTTTAAGTTGTATACTATCATTGTCACCCCATTTGGAGTTTCCTTGGAAAGGAGAGTGGAATGGTTTGTCATTTCCTTCTCCAGCTCATTTTATAGATAGAGAAACAGAGGCCAACAGTGTGAAGTGATTTGCTCAGGGTCACACAACTGGTAAATGTTTGAGGCCAGATTCGAACTCAGCAAGATGAGTCTTCCTAACTCCAGGTCCTGAGTAGCCATGGTGCTACCCAGCTGCCCCATCCTGTTCATCTTTTAAATTTAGACTGTTGCTTTACCTGAGATCATGATTGCTATCATTTTCTATCATTTCCTTTTTTTTTAAACTTTAACTGAAACACAAAAGATTTTGCTCCACTCCCTTAAATTAACTCTGTGTGCATCTTTCAGTTTCAAAGACTCTTTCTGTAGACACTATATAGTTGGTTTCTGGTTTGTATTCTCTTCTGCTATCCTTTACCATCTATGCTTAGTGAAAAATGACAAACTCAGTCTTTTAGTTGCAAACTTGACACCTCTTGGTTGCCTTTTTACATCTTGATGGACCCATCCAACTTTCTCTTCTCTGACTAACTTTTTATTATTTTGCTCATTTTACAGATGAGGAAACTGAGACTGAAAGAAGTTAAATGGCTTGCTCAAGGACACCTGGTTAGCAAGAGACAGATTACAGATAAAATCTCTGAATGCTAGAGCCTTGTTCCATTTTCCACTGTACCATAGCTGTGCAGCCTGATGCATCAGCCTCATCTACAGCATACCCTTTGCAACATCTAAAGGGCTTATTCAATCACAAATTCCCCAGAAAGCTCTTCTCATCTCTTTCCTTCCTCCCTCTGCTTAGACTGTACCATAATTAGGAGAAATCCAAATTCTATTTACAAAGAATATGTCTTTTCTGCAGAGCCTTCATGTTTCTTTGAGAATTCTTTTTGGCCCTGAATGTCTAACTGGATTATCTCTTAGCAGAATGGTGGAATGCTCTAGTAGTGGTTGAAATTTTCTAATGAATTTGCTACTTTTTATACAGTTCTCCTGTATTACTCTTCAGTCTTTGTTTGGACTTCCCTAGAATTCCTTTTGCATAGCCTTGTTTTCCCATCATTTTCTTATATTTGTTGCAATTAAGTTATTAATTAAAAGTTTAATTTGTTTTAATTGTAATTTTTTTTTTTTAAATTTGGTGCTAGAAAATCACACAGAAAGTACGGGACAAAGACATTTGCCAAGAACTGGCAAATATGTTAGGAGGAAGGTATTGCCTTTTCCTTCTATTTTA
Source organism: Monodelphis domestica (assembly GCF_027887165.1). Taxonomy (NCBI): domain Eukaryota; kingdom Metazoa; phylum Chordata; class Mammalia; order Didelphimorphia; family Didelphidae; genus Monodelphis; species Monodelphis domestica. The sequence goes on from NC_077228.1 coordinate 279,241,920, forward strand.
GTAGAGTATGAATATATCTGGAACCATTATAGAGAGTGTCATAGAGGATGGTGTTAATTTTTTTTTAAACCCTTACTTTTTGTCTTAGAATTGGTACTAAGTATTATTTCCAAGGCAGAAGAGCAGTAAGGCCTAGGCAATTGGGGTTAAATGACTTGTCTAGGGTCACATAGCTAGGAAGTATCTGAGGTCAAATTTGAACCCAAGACCTCTAGAACTGGCTCTCAATCCAATGAGCCATCTAATTGCCCCAGAGTGCTTAACTTCTAGTGAAATAACTAGTTTTGAATTTTACTTGTGACATTTACTAACGAGACAATCGCTTAAGTTCTCTGAGCCTTGGTTTCCTCATCTGTACAATGAGCATCATAATACATATGTTATGTAGGCCAGAGTAGTTGTGAGGCTCAAATAAAGTAATATAGATAAAGTGGGTTTGATAACTTTAAAACACTATAGAAATATCCGTTTTTATTAATAACGTTTCCAGCCCCAGCTCGAGAATTGAGTAGGTTTTTATTCTTGGGCAGTTACTTTACCTCTCCAGTCCTTAATCCCCTTCTCTATCAAGTGGGACTAATATAGCCTACCAATTTCACAGGATTGTTTTGAGAATTAAATAAGAAAACAAATGTGAAAAAAGAAAGTTACATAGATGACAAGTCTTCCTCATCTCTCCTTCCCCCTCAAATACTGACATAACAAAGATGTATATTCCCTGGGGTACCGACATAGTTCTCCACACAGTCTTTTATTTTGGGTACAGACATTTTTAGAGCTCTATTCTGGTTTTAGGAGTCCCAAATCTATCAGCGACTGAGGCTGTCTAGGGTTGCCTATTAACTTTAGAGCTTCAGACCGTAAGTCAAGGCTGAGCACTGAAAGATGATTCCCACATACCAACTAGTTTGCCTCCCTGCTACAAGGTTCACAGGACCCGACTGGAAAGGGACCTCTGTGATGATTGAGTTAAACATGTGTCTGTGGACTTTATCAGGTCTTTGATAAATGGTAGTGCACAATCTCCCAGGAGGACTTGTTCCAGGGAGTTAGGAAGTAGGAAGATCTGAGTTCAAGTCTTTCCTCTGACTCTCAGGCAACTTTGGTAGTATGTTAGTATGCCTGGTTTTTGGTGCATTAGTAGACTTGGCTTTTGAGACAGGGGTTCTGGTCTTGGCTTTACTGGTGACTGTCTTTGGGCAAATCACCTCATCTCTTTGGGTCATTTTGTTATTTTGTAAAATAAAAAGGTTGGGTAATTAATATATGTATTTTCTAGCTTTTGTTGTTCTTTAGTCATCTTAGTTGTGTCTGACTCTTTGTGATTCCATTTTGGGGTTTTCTTCACAAAGATGCTGGATTGATTTGCCATTTCCTCCTTCAGCTCATTTTGCAGACAAGGAAACTGAGGCAAATAGAGTGAAGTCATTTGCCTCACGCCACACAGGGAATATACAGATGCTAGTAGGCAGAGACCAGATTTGAACTTAGGTCTTCCTGATTCTAGACCTGGCACCATAGCTGTCATTCTCTAGCTATAGGACTTTGATTCTGTGAAATTTACTGATTTCATGGTGACACATCCAGAAAAAAAAAGTGAGATGCATAGAAACTCATACATTGTGACTATGTATACATAGATACACATATAAATATAGGTTCATAAATACACACATCTATGCATATATGTCTATATACTCATGTAAATGCATATTCACATCCTTATTACTTCCAGTGTTTAATGCTAATACTAATTTGACAGTTTAATTTGGTCTTAATGACCATCCTAGCAAATATCAAATAGAAAGAATGGTTTGGTGATCTTCCATTTTTGTACTTTTGACTCTCGTGGGTATGAAGCACTTGTCAGTTACTGAGACAGTCTAGTAATTCAGTGTTAACTTTCTGTACACACCATCATTTTAGGAGGCAGAGACATAGCCTCCCCCCATGCTTTGACAACTAGGAGTTCCCAAGGGGCAGGGCACCCCTCTAGATTGGTTCTTTTCCCAGGAAGGGCCATTTTCTATGCCTTCACCCCTTGAAGTGAGACCAAAAGCCATTGCTGCCAGATGCTTCTCCTCCCAGAGCTGCCCTGACATTTTTCTAACAAGAGGCTCAGGGGCACAGAGGGGCAAAGGGAGATAGCCACCGGGTACCTGCAGATTTGCTGCTTCCTCTATCCACCACACTTCAAACTCCTTTTTCAGTTTCACTTTGGCTTTCTCCATTAGCAGCTGCAGGTGCTCGATTTCAACCTTCAGGCCTTTCAGACGAGTAAACATATTTTTGTAGCTATGGTGAAATGAAGAGAAATCGTTACTGATGGAGGCATCAGAAGTTACCCCCTACGGGACCTATGTCAATGTTCAGTCCACCTGTCAGATCTCAGGGGCAGCTGCCAATCCAGCTTGGTGCTTCAAAAGTGGAGGTGCTCTTCATGCCATTGAAAGAGTTTCTGTAGAAGCTAGGTCTTTTCTTTGATGTCTGATGGTCTGGGAACTCACAAAAAGTTCTGAGCCACTCAGAATGGCAGAACAAATATAGACATCAGAGAAAGTTGGCTTGAAAACATGTTAGAGAATCTATGTGAGGTCTTTTAGTACCATAAAAGCTTCTTGGTGTGTGTGTTTGTGTGTGTGTGTATGTATGTGCGTGTGTGTGTATGATGAATAATGTCTTCCGCCAATTATACATATATAGTTTAAAAACCCTTACTTTTCATCTTAGAATCAATGTTGGTTCTAAGGTAGAAGAGCAGTAAAGACTAGGTAATGGGGGATAAGTGACTTATCCAGGGTCATCCAGCTAGGAAAGTGTCTGAGGCCAAATTTGAACCCAAGATCTCCTATCTCTAGGTCTGGTTGTCTATCCCCTGAGCCACCTAGCTGCCCCAGGAGTATATATTGTAATGGTAATTGTTCCCCTGCCCCATTTTCTTTTTTCTGGTTATCTATGTTAATGCAAATGTGGACTTTGGGGATGCTAATATTGCATATAGATAAATCAGAAGCTAGTTAACAAAAGATAGGCTAGTCCTGGGTTGGATACATGGTGAGTCAAGATGACTTGGAGTCAGGAAGAATGATCAAAGGAAGGATATAATAGGGGGAGAAGAAACTGAGGAGAGAAGAATAGACTGAAAAAAGTAAGAAAGTAAGAAAAAGAAATGATGAAGGAGAAGATATTAAAAAAATATTGAGCCAAGAGCAAGGGGGAAATATATAGTTCCTGAGCACTGAGCTGGGCTAAATGTTCCAGGAGAATAAACAGATGCATTTGTAGAAGTTCTGGATAGAAGGGAGGAACATAGGTATTTTATGGTTATTAGGGACTGTCAGTGAATATAACTACATTCTGAAACCAGGGATTAAACCTAGAACACAGCCACAGAGGACTCTCTCTTCTTCTAGGACAAGGAGGCTAACTGGTAAGTTGCCTATTCAGTTTGGATATGAAACAGATTGGAACCAGGAAGCCAGATTTGAGTGCTAAACTGTCTGTACAGTTTAATACAGAAATTTGGCTTCTCTGAATATGCCATTCATCTGTAATTGACTATATAGGTTTGTACCTTGAGATTCTTTACTCCCTAGTAATGTAACTTCTGTGTGTTCTCATGACTCATTACTACAGAGAGGTACTAGAAAATACAAAGGGAAAAGATGGGGCCATGGGGCCACTGTCAAAATCTCTTGATCCCTGTCACTTACCTAGACCTAATGGTCAAGGCATAGGAACCTTCTGAGGCTGCCTCTGGTAGTTTCTTCACAGAGCATGAATGTTTTTGTGTATATGCTGTATGCCATTTTTATACTTGTTAATTTGTAGGATGATTAGTAAGACTTAAGTGGTTATGCAGAAACAGCAATATTGTGTGATGATCAACTGTGAAAGTCTTAGCTCTTCTCAGCAATGTAATGATACAGGGTAACTCAGAAGGACTTTTGACAAAGAATGCTTCTATCTCCCTCCAGAGAAAGAACTGTTGGGGTCAGATAAAGGATACAATTTTTCACTTTAGTTTATTTGTATTTTTAGTTTGGGGTTTTGATTTTATGAGTCACAACAATGATCAATTTGGAAATGTGTTTTGCATGGTCATACATATATGACACAGATCAAATTTTTTACCATTTCTGTGTGGGTAGTGGTGGGGAGAAGAGAGGGAAGGAGACAATTTGGATCTTATCATATGTTGAAAATTGTTATTATATGTTCTTGGGAAAATAAAATATATTAAAATAGTTTTTATTTTAAAATACTTTTCCAGGTTTACATGATTCACTTTTTTCTCTCCCCTCTTCCGTACCCCCTCCCAGAGCTGATAAACATTTCCCCTGGGTTGTACAAATGTTATCACTTGATACCTAAAATAAAATACTTTTAAAAATAAAAAAAAGAATTAAGTTGTACCTTTTTTTTTCCTCCTCCATTTGTGAGCGCAATTTCTCTTCCACTGGGTCTAATTCCTGATTTTCGACTACATTTTCTGTAACACCTGTCAGAGCAACATATTAACTGAGATCAGTAGAGAAAGAAAGAAAAGAAAGGAAATGTCTTGCATTTAGTTTAGTTCTATGTAACCAAAGTGAATCAAAGAATCGTAGGACCAAAAAACCACCTTAGAGGGTCATTTGGCTCATTCACTAATGAGCAGATAAGCACAGGAGCCCTGGAAGGGGTAGTATCCCCCACAATATAGGTTCTTCTGGTTCTGCTTCTAGCCCACTCCTTATTGTCATCATCCAGGGAATCAACTCCTGTGGAGAAGGAGCTACTCATCCCCACCAATTGCCAACTGCCACTCAGAAGGCAGGCAAGCCAGCCTAGGGGAAGCAGAAGGCATCTTGAGGGAGCTAAAAGTGGCAGCAAATGCCAGGCAAGTCAATCTCTTATTACCACCATGCTGATCACCATTTCCCCTCAAACTCTAATGGAGATAGCAAAAGACCCAAATCAAAGAGCCTTTGGAATAGCTATGCTTGTCCTGTCACTGAAGTCATTATTTTGGGAAACAAGCCTGGTAGAGATGCAACCTGGCAACTTCAACAGATTTAGCCACAGTTATTGAAAAACCAGAAAAGAATGTTTTCTTCACCAAAGTCCTTGATTCTTATACTGTCAAATAGCTCAAAATCAGAAATTGATATTTTATTAGTGGAAATGACACTAAAGAAAAGTCATTATCAGCTGCTTTGTTGTTGAACCTTAAGGACCATGAGACTTTCCAACTGAATTGCTGCTGAACCCTTTCCCAAATATTATGTCTCCCATTAGAATGTAAGCTCCTTGAGAACAGGGACTATCTTACTTTTCTATTTGTGACTCCATACATAGCACAATGCTTTATATATAGCATGCATTTAATAAATGCTTTATTCATTTTTCTGAAATAACCCTAAATACATCATAGCATAGTACAGCGTTGAACTTGGAATCATGAAGATGTGGCTTTAAATCCTGTCCCCAAAATATTTATTGGTGTATGACCCTAAATCTAAGCTTCAATTTCCTTATCTATAAGATGGAATAATAATTCCTATTTGAGAGGATTGTTTTGAGGATTAGATGGAAATGTCGATAAAGTGCTTGGCAAATGTTCAGTTATTATTTTTGTTATTGTTGTGGTGGTGGTTGCTTTTGGAATAAGTTAGGAATACTATGGTAAGTCAGAAGAGAAAGGGTTTATTTCTGGGGCAAGAAGATCAGAAAAATAAACTTTCATGGAAGAGATGACACTGGAATTTATTATAACTTCGTTTAGAAGTTGTGGCTCAATATTAAATTATTCCTTGTCCTTCTGTAAAATAACCCAGTTCCTTTAAGCTTTCCTCAAAGGCTTCATTTTCAATCCCAAGAACCATACTTATTTTTCTCTACTTTTCTTTGATCCCATAGTCTCTGTGAGACTGTGGTTAGGGTGCTGATTTCTAGATTGGAACTTGATTTTTGGACCATAGTTTGCCATATTAGAATGACAAGCTCTTGGCCAGGAATGAAGTACATATAACAGGGACTGGCAAAAAATTTCTTAAAGTTTTTTGAAAATTGCAAATCACATAAAAGTTCTTTATAATAGAAAGGGGAAGGGAGGAAACTGCCCACATATATCTATCACGCTAAATACTGTAGGAAGTAAATACCATGCTAGAAGAAAAGTAGTAGTAGAGATGCCTAGAAACTCACAAGAAAAATATCTAAGAAGAGAATCAGTAATAAAAGCTATGATTTCAGGTGTCTATATACAATACACAAAGAATGTATAATAGGTACAGGAAACTAGAGCTCATCATATAACGAGGACAATTGAACAATATCACTAAGACTTGGCAGGATGGGACTTATACTTGGAATATGGCTTTGCAAGCATATACATTATTCAAAAGGAAAAAGGGAGTTTAAAGAGAGGGCAGAACAGCATTGTGTATTTAAAAGATATACTCCTGGGAGGAAATCTAGCAAAATCTAGCAATTTGAGGTAAAAAATGTGGTAGATATCATTTGAGTAAAGGTCAATGGAAGTAGAACAAAAGTGGTATTATCTTTTTTGTTATTGCTATTGAGACTGGGTCTCTTTAACTCACCCAGGCTGGAAATGCAGCAGCTACTTAGAACCTAATCCCAATTAGAATTGGTACAGCAATTTTAACCTGTTAGTTTTTTTGATCCAGGCCAGCTTTCCTCTCCTTAGACTGCCTGGTAGCCCCTTTTCTGGGAGGCTCATTATATTTGCACTGGATTGGCCTTAGCTGTACTATAGCTTCGAACTAAACTCAAGCAATCTATTTGTCTCAGAAAGGTGTGTACCAGCATACTAAATGGAGTTAAAAAAAAAAAAAAGCCTTACCTTCCATTTTAGAATTAATACTATGTATTTGCTCTAAGGCAGAAGAGCAGTACAGGCTAGGCAATAAGAGTTATGACTTGCTCAGGGTCACACAGCTAGGAAGTATCTACTTCTAGATTTGAACCCAGGACCTCCTGTCTCCAGGCCTAGCTCTCTATCCACTGAGCCATCTAGCTGTCCCTTATTTTTGCATTTTGAGTCTATCATCCCTCTATCAGGAGGTATGCTTCATTACTGATCCTCTGGAATTGTGGCTGGTGAATGAATTGGTCATCATTCAAAAGTCTTTCAAAGATGTTCATCTTTAAAAAAAAGTTAAACCTTTATCTCTTGTCTTAGAATCAATACTAAGTATCAGTCCTAAAGTAGAAGATCTACAAGGACTAGGCAATTGGGGTAAAGTGAATTGCCTAGGGTCACACAGCTAGGAAGTGTCTGAGGCTAAATTTGAACCCTGGACTTTACATCTCCAGGTCTGACTCTCTACCCACTTAGCTACCTAGCTGCCCCAAAACTGTTCATTTTTACAATATTGTTATTGTATAAATTACTTTCCTGATTCTTCTTATTTCACTCTGTCAGTTCTTACAAGTCACTATAATACTAATTAGATTCATAAATCACAATTTATTCAGTCATTCCTCAGTTGATGGATGCCTCTCTCTCCCTACCTTCCCCAGTTTCCAGTTCATTGCTACTAGAAATAGTTTCTAAAACATTTTGTACAAATTAATCTTTTTCCTTTTTGACATCTTGGGTTATAGGCCTACTATTGGTGTTTCTCAGTCAAAGGTATATAGTCTAGTAGCTTTTTGGGCATTGTTCCGAATTGCTTTTCAGAATGGCTGAACCTATTCATAGCCCTGCCAATGGTCCACTTGAGTGCCTATTTTCTTCTTCCTCTTCCAATATGTCGTTTTCCTGCATGTGTTACCTTTGTCAATCTGATATTAATAACTCAGAGATGCTTTAATCTGAATTTCTGTTAGTACTGGGGATTTGGAGAATTTTTTTCTCAAGACTTGATGGTATGGATTTATCACTTTGAAAATTGTTCATATCCTTTGTTCATATCAACTGGGGACTGGTTTTTATTCTTATCCTTTTAAATCAATTTCCTATATATCTTGAAAAGAAGAACTTTTTCAGAGAAACCTGATACACAAGATTTTTCCTACTTTTCTTGCTCATTTTAACTGTATTAGTTCAATTTCATGTAATTAAAAACACCCATTTTATCTACTATAATCTCTATCCCTCACTTGTTTATGAACTTTCCCTCTATACATAGCCTTGATAGATATTTTCTTCCTTGCTTCTCTCATTTATTTTTGATATGACTTTTTATATCTAAGCCATTGAGCTTATCTTAGTATATGGTATGAGCTGCTGATCTAGACCGAATTGATTCCAGATTGTTTTCTCAGAAATTTTGTCAAATAGCACTGAGCCCTTATCCCATTTTCTGGGGTCTTTGGGCTTATCAAACACTAGGCTTCTAGGTTTGTTTACATCTGTGTTGTTTTTTTTGTATCTAATCTGTTTCTCTGAGAAGGTTTTATTGTCTAACAATTTATTTTCTCCTTTAATTAACAATAAAACTACCACATAACATTATAGTCTCCAAAGTGCTATATGTGGAAGCAGAAAATTCATAAAATAAAACAAAAAATGGAAAGAGTGCGTAGACCAGACCAACTATAAACAGAGGTGACATAACTTTGATGGTATCTGAAATGGGGGAGGACACAAAATGGTTGGGAAAAATCTTGGACCCTATTATTTTGAAAAAATAAAATAAAAGAAAGGCAACCAAAAGAACATTAATTACTATTGACCCATATACTCGATTCTCTCCACAAACCTTTTTAAGACTATAAACACACAGGAAAGGCATCCTTGAAGGTGTGAGAATGGAAAGGGTTCACATATAACAAAACTGTAGCAACTCATTTCTTTACAAAGGTTTCACAATTTGACTGAAAATTAAAGAGAACATAAGATCATCCAGTCATTCATATTTTTTTGACTATAAACTAGTGTCTAGCATAATGCACTTGGCACAAAGTAGAACTTTAGAAATGCTTATTGGTTGCTTTGATTTGGCAGATCAAAACATCACCTTAAGGGCTCTTTCAAAAAGATGTCTCCCATATATCAAAAATCATACAGAAATCCTTGAAAGATGTAGCAACAGAGATAACTTTGATCCATGATACTGTGGTTATTAGTACAAAGTGAGACATAAAAAGGGGAGATATATGCTTGCCAAAGATGTTTATCAACAACACGGAGGATGCCCAGTGAAGAATACAAATGGAAGAGAGATTCTCTATGTGGGGTCCTCTAGATTCTTGTATTGTTAATGACATTTATAAACTCCTTTATATTTTGTCTCAGTAAAACTCTAAGACAGAAGGGCAAGGGCTGGGCAAACAGGATTAAGTGACTTGCCCAAGGTCACACAGCTAGGAAGTGTCTTGAGATCAGAAATAAAAACAGGTTCTCCTGACTCCAGGCCTGGAATTCTATTCATTGAGTCATCTTGGTTGCCCCTTGTTAATGATATTTAACTATATAAAGCTTAGGACACTGAACAGCCTCTTAATAAAATTCATAGTCTTACAAAGGAGTTTGGTTTAATCATCTACATAGGTAAAACCAAGTGGATGAATAATGCCTCCACCTCAGACCATGGCATGCTCTCTGTCTGGAGAACCCATAGAGCTGGTTCATCAGGATATATATTTTGGTGGACTGGGTTGCCTTTGGGAAATTGCATAGTGCCCTTAATAACTCCAAGCTTCTCCCTAAAAACAAAGGCCACCCTTTTAACATCATTTTACCCCCACTGATGTTGCAAGTCATGAAACACTACAGTCTTTAAAGAATAAAAGTTGTTTGTCAACCAAAGAGTAATGGAGAAGTGCATGATGGATGTGAAGGTTATAATACATTGCCAACAAAATATTGTAGAGTTGTGTAAGATGAAGGGGTGGCAAGAAGAGAGAGAGAGAGACAGACAGAGAGAGAGAGACAGAGACAGAGACAGAGAGAGAGACAGACAGAGAGAGAGACAGACAGAGAGAGAGACAGACAGAAAGAGAGAGAGAGAGAGAGAGAGAGAGAGAGAGAGAGAGAGAGAGAGAGAGAGAGAGAGAGAGAATATCATAACAAAGGGAGTTGGGTTGGTTAGGTAGGTAGCAGAAGTGGGGAATAACAAAAGGACATCCCATCTGCTTCCTTGATATCTACACAATGTTAAGAATGCCAGAGGAAGACCCTCAGGCACAGTAGATTTATGGGAAGACAGACCAGAATCACACAGGATAAGAAGATATGGATGGATTACAGACTGCCTCCTTTAGAGGCAGTATCCACTTTGGAAATGGTTCCAATGATGATAATAAGTCTGTAAATCACAGTCTTTGAGGAATCAGATTTGTAAGTCTCCTAAAGGACAAAAGAGACCCATAGGATCCTAGGAGATTCTAGTCTAATGCTGAAGGGGCATCAGAAACTATCTAGTCTAATCCCTTTATCCAACAATGAGGTCTAAGGAGGCTGTGACTTATCCAAGTCAGTTTCAGAGACAGGATTTGAACCCAAAGTCCTTGGAATTCAGAGAGAATGCTCTTTCTACTGTATCTCAGCTGTCCCTGAATGGCTATAAAGAACCTTGTAGCATACTGAAAACTGACAAAGAATCCTAAATTAGTGATGGAAAAGGAAAGTTGGCCCATTTACATGGTGAGGGTCTGTACCATTGGAGGAAATACCTACATCAGTGAGATCACAGATGCATTGAAATACCTAAATGCACATGTGAACATGTATATAATATGCTGAAGGAATTTTCCTAATAATGGACATAATCCATACTGATAATGAAAGGATTTTCAGGCAAAGAATTCTTTCCCTTGAAAGAGCTCCCAGCACATTAAAATGATTAATAATAGTAATGTCCCACATTTGTATAATGTACCATTTTCAAAATCCATTCATGCACATAGTTAACAAATACTGACTACTTTGTTCAAGGCTGGGTGTTGTGGAAGTTTCAAAGAAGAATATGACATAGTTGTTGCCCTCATGGAGCTTAGAGTTCAGTAGGGTAGATTATGTGCATACATGAATAATAACATATAGTCTAAGGTGAATATGTACAAAAAGGAAGGAATAGAACACAATGGTAGTTGATGGAAGAAAGTGATGACTCCTGAGAAGTCTTCATGGACGAGATGGGATTTGGGCATTTGGTCCTCATAACAATCCTAACTGGTAGGCAGGGAAAGCTTTAGTCATCCTATTTTATAGAAGAGGAAAAAAGGTTCAGAGATGTTTAGTGAGCTGCCTAAAGCTGGATAACTAGAAGGTTGTAGGACTGGAACTAGAAATCAGGTTACAGCATGAAATCCTTCAAACAAAGTGAGAAGTTCCATCTCCATTTTCTCCTCCCTTTATTATTTCTTTTGTAAAAAGTAGCAGGAAACTATATAGAGACCCATAGTCTCAGAAAGAGTTAATGGGATACTTCTGTGTAGGCACTGGCTCTGTTTCCTTCCAGAAGTCTTCACTATAATAGAGACAGTTGGAGCTAGACAGAGGAGAAATTGCTTAGGTTTTTAAAAAGATGTATTGCTCAGGCCTAGATGAGTATCCATATCTCTAAGCAGCTGCCATGTGAAAAGCTGAGGTGAAAGGAACATGGTCAGAAAAGGATAGAACACTGTTAGAGCATCCTGAAATCATCTAGATCAGAGCTAGGAACTGTGGGAGTGCACACACACTAATGTACTCTGGGTGGAGCTATGACTTGATTGAATGATTTTGGAAAATAATTTGGAACTGTATTCCCAAAGTCACTAAACTGTGTATACCTTTTGATGCAGTGATACCATTCCTAGGCATATACCTCATAGAAGTCAAAGATAGAGGGAAAGGACCTTTATTTATGCATTTTTTAAAGGCAGCTCTTCTTTGTTGTAGTAAAAAACTGGAAATAGATTGGGTGTTCATCAACTGGAGGGTGGCTGTACAAATTATGATATATGAATGTAATAGAATATTATGCCACAAAAATGACAAAATGGGACAGATTCAGAGAAACCTAGGAAGACTTGTATGAACTGATGGAGAATTAAGTGAGAAAAACCAGGGGAACATTTCTAAAAAAACTATAATACCATAAAAATAACTGTGAAAGACTTTAAGACTCCAAAAGACTGGTTATGAAGTATATATCCTTTCTTTTGACAGAGAGGTGAGGGAAAAGAGATATAGAACGAGATGCCCATTTCCAGGCAGTACCATTAAATGGGTTTGTTTTAAATGACTATGCTTATTACTAGGGTGAGTTTTCTTGCTGGGCAGGGGAGAGTGAGAGAATTACAATAGTGAAAATGAAGTACAGAGAAGAGAGAAGGACATTGAGCAGGCGACATAGACAAGCAAAGCAATATTAGAACTATGGTGTTCAATTTGAAAGAAATCAAGATTTAGAAAAAAATTCCAAGCTATATGTACTAGAGACCCGTGTGTTTACAGTTCTTTTCCTCTGCTCCTTGTATAGGGAAATGTTCTTGCTTGTTCATGTTTACCAAATTCGTAATAATCCATCCCCCTACTCACACACAACTGACTGACTACCTTTCAGTTTTAGGTTCTAAGGATAATGCTGAAGATCTGTGATTTCTCTCATGAGCCCCTACTGTTGTTTTCCTCACTGATTATCATTTGATCTTAGTTAGCCAGCTGGAGTGAATTAGCTTTTAAAAACAAATGTTTAAGGTGCAGCTATGAAGTACAGTGGATATAGCATCAGACATGGAGTCAGGTTTAATCAGTGGGTTCAAACCTGACCTCAGATACTTCCTGGCTGGGTGACCTTGGGCAAGTCACTTAATCCTGGTCCTCCAGCCCTTGTTGCTCCTGTCTTAGTACTGATACCAAGGCAGAAGGAAGGGGTTTAAAAAATGTTTACTAAAGTAGTAAAGCTTATAAAAACATTCTTCCCAAATTTTGGAGCATGCTCTTAAACTAAAAGAGCACATATAGCAATGGGATAACTCGCAACTCCTGGTTGGAGAGAAGTCCTTTCCTTCCTTTGTGTATACCCCAGGGAGTTCCCCTGAGATGTATATTGCTTCCTGCTGTGCCTTGAGGATTAGGGACCTTGTATAATCCTGAAGTTTCCTTTTCTCAGCTCCTGGTCAAATGCACTATCTATTACTGATTCCACATGGTGAGTGGAGGGAGAAGGGGAGTGTGACACTCCCTTTGGGTTCACTGCAATCCTCTCCATCTCTTGCCATCACAAAGCATTCTGGAAACTTGACTCTAAATGCATTTGCTGGAATTCTTCTGATGAAATATCCTCCATTAAACCTAGGCAGAAAGGTGCACCTAATTTTTCAACCCATCTTAATGCATTTCATTATATCTTTCAATGGCTGGAAGCACTTCACTCCTTCCAAAATGATTAACTAGGTTGTATGCACCTAGTTTATGCCTTTGATTAATTGATTCAATAGAGATGCCTAGAATTCATTCACATCTCATTTGTGCCTCTGATTGATTGATTGGTTCTATAACTCAATCAAAGAGCCATTTTAAACTAATAAAGATTTCAAGGCTAGAAGTGTGGGACTTATTTCTTTCAAATACAAAGGACAAAATTTAAAAATGTGCTGTTTTTACACACACACACACACACATGAATCTGGGCTGGAAACCTCAGGCATCAGGAGTGAAGGCATCCTGTTCATCCCTAAGACATAGCTGACTTCATTTGATGGAGACTGGGCTACTAAAGCAAATGTCTGTCCTCGTTAAATGCATTGCACATCTATTGGGAAAGCAGCCTATTTCTAATTCTGATAATGTCTTACTTCAGCAGCCTCCTTTGAACGAAAGTAAGAACTAGAAACTCATATGGAAAAGAAGAAGAGAGAGAGGAAGCACATAAGGAAAGAACATAACATAACCAAAGGGCATTTACAACATGTAGATTCTGTCCTTCTAGGACTTGAGCCAAGAACATAAACTCCACGTCACCCTGTCAAGAGGTGAAGGGAGCGAGTCCTATATTCTACGATGGGATTTTGGCTAGAACAGGAGGGGTAGTCATGACCCTGCCTGGCTTGTCAGTTCACACTGTTAATGTGCAGGGGTAGCAGGCACCAGTTTAATCAAAACCAAGAAGGAAAAAGTATTTTATTTCAGCAGTGTTTCTGAAGGTCACATGGAAGGAGCACCAAAAGTACTAACAGAAACTGTATGCCTAGGGGAAGCACACAACCCCATCTGCCCCTCTGACCCCTGCAGCTTTAGCTGTTTGCTTTAGGAACAGAATATCTTGTTAGACAAGAGGTGACAGCTTTTCACCCCAGAGGCCAGATGTACACCAGAATAGATAGACACGTCCTCTTTTTTGTTCCGCTTTCAAGGCAAACGACTCGATACCCCCTAAATCCTTTGCCAACAGCTTGCTGAGGCCTGAAATACATTTAGAACTTTATCCTTTTATCATAAGACTTTAATTCCTGCTAAATACAAATACTTCTGGGGAGAGGGTAATATGTTTAGCTCTTATAGGTAGCTTATGGTTGTGACAGGGAGAAGGGGAGAAACCATGGACCCTGGGAAGGAGAAGGGGGTATCATTATGAGGCACCAAAGACAAACTTTCCCTACTTCCTTATTTTGCTGAGGGCTAGACTTGCCATGTAGTTCCACTGTAATGAAGGGGGTGGCGGTGCTCGGGGTGCCTAGGAAAGGCAGGCCTCTGGTATAATGTGAGATGTTGTTGGATTTCCCTTGTGTTGGCAAGTGAAGCCCCTTCAGTGATCTGGAATCAGACATATGGCTGGGCTAAAACAAATGCACGAAAAGTTTCTTTCTCTGGTGTTGGAACATGAAGACTGTCTGAGTTGATGGGATGGTTTAGTTAGCTATTACAGTCACTATTGGCAGAGCCTGTCAATGCTGTTTGTATTGGAGACTTGAGGTCTGGCCCTAAAGCTTTTGTTCATACATGCTAAGAGCCCTTTTGTTCCCTGTTAAGGCGTCTGGCTTTCCTCAGATGATTCTGGCTTGGCTCCACTGAATTTCAGGGTGCCTCTAACTATGTTCTTCCCTGCTTTGATTATGACTCTTTCACCCCAGCTCACTGTATCGCAGCTGCTTATAGAGATGCTGCTGCTGCCCATTCTCTGAACATGGCCCACCCAGCACACACATAAGCAACTGTAGGCTCTATAGACCTGGTTGTTAGAGTTATCCTTTCCTTGTCTGTCAGTTCTTTAGGAGCTGAGTAAATGTGCACTGGGAACTCTAAATGATACACAGAAGCCTAATGGGGGCACTGTGTCCCCCAGCACCAGGGCTGGGTAGTCTCCCATGCCTGGAAAACTATTAGCAGGAATGAGGGAGAGGGCAATGAGTTACATTGTTCTGACATGGTAGATAGTGCATCATGACCAGTGAGGCATTCCATTTGGTCTCCTTGGCTACCCATCTAATGATTCATTTGCTAAACAGCCACTCTGGACTTCCTTAGGGCTAAACTGTCTCATAGAACTATCCATCACTCAACTTTACCTTGTTTGAGAAGTCTAAGTGTCTCTTCTTGGGGAGATTTATGATGCCAGTAGCTCAATTACCACAATGGTCAGCAGCTTGGAGGCAAAGATTCTGGCTTTCCAGTCAGACCATTTCCCACTTAATGGCTGAAATTTATTGTCAGTTCTAGTAATCACACTCTGACTGGTACTCTGTGCCCCCATTCATCTCTGTGTTGATTTTGTGTAACACCTTTGCTGCCCCTGGCATGCTCAGACCTAGGGGTGTGACAGACACCACTCAGACCTAAGCCTATGACTGATAATTACTTCAGGTTCCTCCATATTCATAATTGTACACAAAATTGTAGTCTTTTTTTTGCAGGGGAAAATGTGAATTTTAATTTTTTAATTGTTTGAGCTTTGCAAAACACATACAAGAGAAGTTCCAGATACATGCTATAAGTAACATAACCCCGTACAGTCTCCATACAAAAGGCTCCCTATTGTTCCCCCCCCTCTCCTCCTTCCTTCCTCCCTTTCTCCCTTCCATCTTACCTTCTGTCTTAGAATCAATACTGTGTATTGGTTGCAAGGTAGAAGAGTGATAAGGGCTAGGCAATGGGGGCTAAGTGACTTGCCCAGTGTCACACCGCTAGGAAGTGTCTGAGGCCAGTTTTGAACCCAGGACCTCTTATTTCTAGGCCTGGCTCACTGAGCCACTCAGCTGCTCTTCTCCCTACTGTTTTTGCTGCTACTAGAAAATAAACCAGAAACATAGAATATTAGGGCTAAGAGTCCCAACCATTTTTGTTTCATAGTCCTCTTAGGAAATCTGGAGAAGCCTTGGGGACCTTTCTATAGAATAATGTTTTTAAATGGATAAAATAAACACATAAGATTACAAAGGAAGAGTATTATATTGAAATACCTAGGCTAAGCCCCTCATTTTATGGAAAAGGAAGCAAACTTATCCACAAATTGCTAGGAAGTGACAGAGCCATGACCCCACATTTCCCTCTGGGGTTTCCACTCCAAAGGCTTTGCTTCTGAATATCACAGACTTTCTCTGCCATATTCTCCTTTCTCTGTATGTTCTTTTTACAGGAGAGGCCACATATAGTCTGAGGATTAGAGGATTAAAATAACTTTACTACAGTGGGTGGAGATTTGGGGAGAAGTATGGATGGAGTAAACTATATACTTCAATACTTCATGACATATCCCAGTTTATTTTATACCTGAGGAAGATGGTCCCATAAGTTAAAGCCAAAATGTCATCATCTAGAAGTCAACCATGTGGTGATGAGTATTTTTGAATTT
Source organism: Monodelphis domestica (assembly GCF_027887165.1). Lineage (NCBI taxonomy): Eukaryota > Metazoa > Chordata > Mammalia > Didelphimorphia > Didelphidae > Monodelphis > Monodelphis domestica. The sequence goes on from NC_077228.1 coordinate 279,258,653, forward strand.
AGTTAGCCTGGTTTTTAGATGGCAGCAGGCACATTATGTATTCCTTGGCTCATTTAAAAAAAAAAAAAGCTTTTTTATCTTATTGGGACCTGTAAAGTGGTTAGGCTACTTTGAGAACCTTTGAGAACAAAAGGTCACCTCTATGCCAGGATGAGGTATGAGTAGATGAATTTTAATAGAGGGATAAACTCATTTCTTGGGCAGCTAGGTGACAGTGGATAGAGCACAGGACCTAGAAACAGGAAAACTCGTCTTTGTTAAGTTCAAGTTCTGGCCTTGGATATTTATTAGCTGTGTGACCCTGGGCAAGTCACTTCACCCTATTGGCCTCAGTTCTCTCATTTGTAAGATGAGGTGGAGAAGAAAAGAAGGCTTCTCCAGTATCTTTGCCAAGAAAACCTCAAATGGAGTCATGAAAAGTCAGCCACAACTGAAACGACTAAACAACAAAAACAGTGAGAAACTCATTATTTACAATTGCTTTTATATAGATGCATGCTTTATAGTCATCCAAATCTTGGCATAATAGCTTGCCTGGATTACACCCATGGGATCTCCTTGAACTAAATTCCTTCTTTCCTGGTAGGGTTGGCTTCCAGGATATGTCTTGATTTTCTAGCATTTCCATACTCTCAGCCTGGTTTTTCTCCTTCTGCTTTAAATTTTCCCTTTTTTGAAACTTTCAAATTGATTTATAGCTCTGCCCTCTATTTAAGAGCATCTAGGTGCCAAAGCATTCACATCTACTTTTCCAGGTCAGCATGCCATAGTAGAAAGAGCTCTGATCTAGGAATTAGATGGATGTCCTTGGTTCCAGTCCCAACTCTGTCACTACTCCATGGGTGACCATGGACAACTCACTCTATCTCAAATGAAACACAAAGGGGTCCGATTCAAGGGGTGATACATTTAATGCACTGAGAGGCTAAGTAATTTGTGGTGTCTCTTTTCATCTGCTACAAATAAAATAGGATTCTTTTGAACAAGTCTCATGATCTACTGAGGTAAACATTGGCATAAGCATATAACAGGGGGATTGCTCAATGAGGGTTCAGTCCCAGGAGCAAGGGTAGAACACCCAGGCAGTCTTGGGGAACCTGCTTCTAGAAATCCATAATGTCGTCACATGGAATTGCCTATCTCTCTATGTTAGAGTGTATGTAGGTGTTTCTGGTCTACTTACTGGGTGGTAAACAATAGGCCTTTGGTTTGGCTAAGTTGGATCTGAAAATGTATAAGAAATGCCCCAAAAGAGAAATGTGCCTCTCTTCCCTTTCTGCTGCCCATGAGGTATAAAGTCTTTTTATACCTGGGCAATATATATGGCATATAAAAGCATAAAAAAAAAGACCGGGTGGCAAGTCTTTGGGATGGGGCTGCTTCCTGCTTATGTATTCTTTGGTTTTGTTGCAGGGCCTTGTGAGATTTCAGAAAGGTGGCCCAAGCTTGGGACAGAATCTCTTTGCTTAGTCCAGCCCAGTAGTGAATCTACCCAACATTTCCTACAGGGAAGAGAGTGACCCTTTACTTTCTTCATTCTCCATTATCCATGCTCCATTTGGATGGAAACTTGTGAGAAATTGCTTTGTAGCAATCACTTTAAATCTGAGTCTACACTCTACTGGGACTAAGGTGGCAGAAGGGAGAATGTGTCTTGTTTTGGCAGTTCCCTAAGGGATGCTGTACTTCTGTCCTTTTGATATCTTTTCAGGAAAAATCCCCTTGGAAAATTCAATTAATAGTATCAGCTTCAGATGACACTGGAGCTTTAATCATCTCAGGGTGGGTATGGGGAGCATGTATTTTATTTTTTTTTGGTTCTATATATTTTCAGTAAAAATCTCCTTATAAAAGTCAACTAATATTAACTGGAATAGATGATATTTTGGCTCTGATCAATAATAGATGGCAAATACTTTTGGGGCTGACAGTTGGAAGAGACACCTCCAGCCCCTTCATGTTACTTCTAGAACCCTGAGGGGAGTGCAGCTAGCTAGGCCCTAGTGAACCAGACTTATGCATGTGCGAGATGGGAGACCAAGTCCAGAGATGATATTGCTATACTTGTATACCTCTAAAACTCTTATTACATTTTGATTGTGCTGTTTGAGCCAGATGAGTTGTTCTCATAATGAATTTTAGAGAGGGCAGATTTAGCTATGCTTATGACAGTGCCTTGCTCCAATTTAATGCTGGTTAATGGAGCTTAGCTGATGCTCTTTGGTTAGTTTATAAGAACTTTCAGGAATTTTAAGGAATAGACTAAGATTTCTTAAGAAGGCTTAATTTTTCTTTTTATTCTTCTTTTTGGAAAAACCTGCCTGCAAATTCATATATACCATAAACTACAATGTATGTAAATGTCCCCCATTTTGTATGATTATTTTCCATTTGCAAATGAATGGTTATGGAAAAGAAGTTTCTATTGTATAGTGCATATGAAGGAGAAAATCACACTTTGGTCAATTTTTTATTTACACATGTAAGCAGAAAATGACCCTGGATAAAAGCAAAGCTGGTGAGAAGAGTTAAGATGAGATAGAGATAGAATTGGAATTACTTTTTACATAGTAATGTAATAATATAACAACATTATAGCTCATACTGATAAAAGCATCAAGTTATCTACTTATTCTCAAGATATACCAAAGAGGGGAAGAATCCAAAGAATGGCAAAGATCCATTTATCCTAAAAAGATGACCATTAAAACATTAGCAACTATGGACATAGTTATAGCTTATTTCATCTCTATAAAATCTCTATATGCCTGGTCTGTGAATGCATCAAAGACATCCTAGATAAAAGCATGAAAATGCCTTTGTTGGTGATTTCTTTTGTAGTGGGATACATCTTTATAGTTACACAAATCACTGAGAGTTTGTTAGTTGCTACTGTGTACATGTATTGATTTCAAGAAAACATTTGACCAAGTTCATCAAATTCAGCCTTGAAGGCTCTTTGGTTAGTTTGGGGACAAAGTGTTCTTTTTGCCTACCTCAGAATCATTGGAGATTCCATAACTGATATGGAAAGAAAACTTTGTACCATGAATTGTTGAGCTAGTTAATCAAGTAAAGGGGGAAATATATATCTGCACCAAATGAATCTTGTTAATGTACTAGAAAATAACAGGCATGAAAGGTTAAAACAAAAGATTTTCTCTTGATTTCAAGGGTATTCAAATTTCTTTATTAGCAGATGATATTGTAATAACGATAATATTTCAAAACCCTTCAGAGAAATCCATAGTAATCCACACTCAAAATGAGATAAAAACAAAGTGGATGAAAAATTCATAATGCATCTTTTGGCAGCCTGGTGGAGTCTATGAACCCCTTCTCAGAATATTTTTAAATGCATAAAATATTATGAAGGAAACCAATTATAATGCAATGTAGCTATCAAAATAATATTTTTTTTAAAAAGCCAACAGAATCCATATTAAGTTGCTCTGGCCTAGATGGAGGCATATAGTTAGAAGTCTTTTTTTGATTCAGTCCCTAGTGCTTCTCTGTTTTCCTCAAATTATGTTGTATTTATTTTTCATCTAGCTACATAAGGAGATATGTCTCTTCTAGCTAGGCTGTGGGTTTTTCTAGGAAAGAGATTATTTCATTTTTTATTTTTTATCTCTAGCACAGAGCTTGTTACATATACTATACCCTTAATAAATACTTGCTTCATCAATTGTGTATTTGTAAGGGAAATTTATCAAATTGCTCTCTATAAACTTATAAAAGTACTAGATTTAGGCTCAATCTCAGCCCTGCTACTTATTTTCTATGTAGCATTAGACAAATCACTTAATAGCCTTGAGCCCAAATTTCTTCAAGTTTAAAATGAGGGGATTGAGTAGATGACATCTTGTGTCTCTTCTGCTCTAAATCGATAATTCCATTATCTGTAACATGAGGAGTGATATTAGATGACCCTTGAAGTTCCTGCCAATTCTTAACAGGATTAGTGTACAAGGCAGTACTTTTTGTTTATTTGCTTTTTTTTTGAAACCCTTACTTCTGACTTGGTATTAATTCTAAAACAGAAGAGCGTAAGGGCTAGGCAACTGGGGTCAAGTGATTTGCCCAAGGTCACACAGCTAGGAAGTGTTTGAGGACAAATCTGAACCCAGGTCCTCCTGACTCCAAGTTAAGCACTCTATCCACTGTCCTATCTAGATGCCCTGAGAGACCAGATTGCATGTTCCCAGTGAGTCAAAACCTAGAATCACCACTTCTCCTCTAACCTTGATGAAGTCAGTCCAGGACCCTAAACTCTAGAGTACCCAAATGGCAGTTCCTGCCCCATCCTCTCTATGGTCCTGCCTCTAGACCAGACTTCCTTATCATCCCCTCAGATATTATGGAGACACATCCTACCAACTACTTCTGCAAAATTCCTCCAGCTTTCTGTGACCCTGGGCAAGTCACTTACCCCTAATTTGCTGTTACTGCTCTTCTGCCTTGGAACTAATACACAGTATTGATTCTAAGACAGAAGGTGAAGGTTTAAAAAAAAGTGTTATAGCCCCTGCCTCCTTGGCAACCACAGCTACTGAAGACCCAGAAACAAATGTTTGACAACAAAGTCCTTAGCACTAGTCAAATAGTTTGACATTGGAACAGATAGACATCCATTATTGGAAACAGCATTAAAGAATCATTTTAACTCAGTTACTTTAATTAATTAGTTAATTAAAGAATTACTCCCTGCCTTTCCCCTGCACCCTAAGAACCATGAGAACTTTCCATCTGACTTGCTGCTGAAATCTCCTGTGTGTGTGTATCATCCGCCTCATTGGAAAATGACCTCCCTGAAAACATGCTTTGCACAAAGCAGGCACTTAATAAATGACAATTATTTCTCCTAAATGTTTCTATAAGAATTGCAAATAGACAGTTCAGTGGGTCTAGAACAGAGAAAGATGAAGAAAAAGAAGTAATGAATTTGGGAAATTGCAGCATGTTTTCAGTGAGTCTAATATTCTCTCTTTGATATTGTGTAGCATACCATATTATATAAAAGGCCATGAACTTTGAAAAAGATAAATTTCAAACAACTTAAAAAACAATGGAAAGATATATGAGAGGCATAAGTAGACTCTAGGATGTTACCAATAATGACTTATAAGCAAGATGACATTAATCAATATTAATGAATAACTATTTATTAAAAAACCCTTACCTTCTGGCTTAGAATCAAGACTGTGTATTGGTTCCAAGGCAGAAGAACATAATGGGGGTCAGGTGACTTGCCCAGGGTCACACAGCTAGGAAGTATCTGAGGCCACATTTGCCTCCTGGAAGTATCTGAAGTATCTGAGGCCACAGGACCTCCTGATTCTAGGCCTGCCTCTCAATCCATGGAGTCATCCAGCTGCCCCAAATCAATATGAATTAACAAGTGTTTGTTTAAAAACCCTTACCTTCCATCTTAGAATCAATACTGGGTATTGGTTCTAAGGCAGAAGAGTGGTAAGGGCTAGGCAATGGGGGTCAAGTGACTCACCCAGGGACACACAGCTAGGAAGTATTTGAGGACAGATTTGAATCTATAACCTCCCATCTCTGGACCTGGCTCTTGATCCACTGAATCACCCAGCTGCTTCTTAACAATTATTAATTCAGCAATCACTGTATGGCAGGCAAGGGTGCTAAGCATTAGGAACATAACTAAGCATTAGGAATACAAAGCAGAAGTTCTTGCTCCTGAGGAGTTTACATTCTATAAGAGGAGACAACATTTATATAGACAAAAAATATATGGAGTAAACATGAGTAGTTTTTTTTTTTATTTGGGTGGGGAAAGGAGACAGTTGCATTTGGGGAGACTCAAGAAAGGCTTCATGTAAAGAGTGGTTCTTAAGTAGAGTTTTAAAGGAAATAAGGGATTCTAAAAGGTGGAGGTGAAGAGGAAGAGTATCCTAGGCAAGGGGATGGCCAACACAAAGGCAGAGAGATGGAACAAAGACTGCATATGTGAGAAATACTAAGTGGGCCAGTTTGGCTCTACTGGAAAGTACAGGGTGTTTGGGGCTATTCAGAGAAGACTGGTACCTTTGGTGTGAGGGCTTGTGAGTCCTTTTTAGGGCAGCTTTCCTTCTTTGGTGTCCACTTGTCATCCAGCTCTCACCTTAGCTCCAAGAAGCCATAGCATATGAGCAGCCAGGCCTTAGTAAAACCGTCTTGGGAGGTCATCCATAGCATCCTGAGCCACCATCAGTTATCCTGAGTTTTGTCTTGACACTAGACTTCAATCAATCTAGAACAGTGAGGCTAATGACTGCCTCACTTAAATTCAATTTATGCTTGAGCCAAAAGATATCACCAGTGACATCATTTTGGTCCTTTTTGAGTATGAAGAACAACCACCACCACCACCACCACATTATAGGAAGGGGAGTATTATATGGAAAAGATTGGAAAGGATGTTGAGGCCAAATTGTGAAGGGCTTTGAAAGTCAAGTTGAAGAGCTTTTATTTGATTGTAGAGACATAAGGGGGCCCTGGAGTTTGTGGGGTAGGGTAGTGATGTGGTCAGATTTGTAATTTAGGAAAAATCACTTTGGTAGCTATATTTAAGATGTATCGGAGAAAGGATGCATGTGGCAGAGAGACCAATTAGGAGGCATAAAAGATCTTGTGGAGCCTATGTATGAGGGAAAGGGACATCTGTTATTTATTGAGAATGGAGGAAAACAATTGACAGTTTGAATGGTATATTGCATGTTCAGTCTAGTAAAAGAACAAAGCTTCCAGTACATTGGATTTATTACCTATGGAGATGTCTAGGAAGATATGAGCAAGATTGGCACAGAATTTGGAAGATCCATTATTTGCATTGTTAGAAGAAACATGTGCACAATATAAGGATCAGATACCATTCAATGCAATCAAAAAACATCTAAACACATGCTATATGTGGTGGACACAGATGCAAAAGGCAAAACCACTCCTGCCTAGAGGGCAGCTTACATTCTACAGGGAGGCTATCTCATGTGCACAACTGAGCTATGATACATAATAAATTGAGGAGGACAAGGAAGAGAGCACTCATGGCTTCAGGAAAAACCTTCCTGAAAGGGATGGCACATAATGGGGCACTGAAGAGAGCTCAGGATTCTGAGAGGAAAATGAGGAGAGAGCCTATTATGGGAATGTGCAAGCGTCTGTACAAAGGGAAGAAGAGAGGAAGGAGGTGAAATACTAAGTTTATAGAACAAAGCCACATCATAGGGAGCCAAGGGAAATACTGATAAATCTGAAAAGGCAAGCTGGATTGGGATTGTGAAGGACTCTAATGAAGGGCAGGAAGTGAAATTTGTATGTTATCTTAGAAACACCATGGAGCTATTGAATTTTCTTGAACAGGGGAATGACACAGTCAGACTTTTGTTTTAGGAAAATTATTTTGGCAGATATATGGAAGATGAGTTCAAGAAGTATTTTTCTGGAATTGGAATCAGGAGTCCAGGTAGGATGCCATGGGGAAAAATGTGAGTATTATATTATATTATATTATAAAGTGAAGAGGATTATTCTCAAAGTAGCCAGGCCAACAAGAGACAGGACAATACAGAATTGTTGGTATTAATATTTAAATGTTAATTTAACAACAATATTCATTTTTAATAAATACAATCAATTAAATCAAACTAGTACTACTATCAATGCATTCCCATAAATCATAATCACTTTTGTTTGGCCTCTGATAACTTAGGATATAATTTTTATACAAAGTGTCCTGCTATAAACAAACACAATATGTGAAAATACAGATTTATACTCAAGATAAATTGGAAGTAGAGTATTCATTTACCTTTTGGAAATAGTTTTTGCTTTATAAAAGAATTCATTATATAATTCATTACTTAAATAGGCAAATGGATCTGTAACCTCATTGATGTGTATGTTCCCTTCATTGATGCAGGTGGCAACATGCCCATCCTGAGGGCCTAAGTTTTTTCAAAATTTTGATTCAGGGGTTTACACAATGTATTGGGGACCACCCTCACTTTCACGTAACTTCACATGGCTACCATGGCATGATTCAATATACAGGTAGCTTTTGTGGTAAGTAAATTTAAGATATTATTCAATTTTAAAATTTGACCAGAAATTGAATAAGAGTAAGGGAAGAAACTGTCCTGTTTTTTGAAAATTGTGCAGGACTTGAAATGACACCAAGTTTCTCCCTGAATCCAAAACCAGTTTTTGACACTGCTATTCTTTTTTTTTACTGCTATTCTTTTATATTAACTTTCATTTTAAAGAGAGTGACCAGAAAAGCAATGTCTTCTTTTTAATCTGGGTTCCATTCCTAATTATTTGAACTTTCTCTAGCATGCCATTGCTATATCTTCAACCTGGATATTTTCTTCACTTCTCACCTTCTCACACTGGAAGCACATCCTTACCCTGAAACCCCTTCCTCTCTTTGGATGTTTCCCCTCAGAATCTTCATTTTAAGGAAAGCATCTAGACCAGCCACACCTTTATTCTTCTCTGGGCTTTACCCCTGACAGTCAGGACTTCATCTACTATCCCCTCTAATCCTGCTTCCTTCCTCTGAGTGTACCTTTTCCTTTTCCCTCCTTTTTCAGCTCCCTTATGTTTTGTTTTCTCCATTAGAATGTAATCTCCTTGAAAGCAAGGATTGTCTTTGTTTCTGCTTATAGTTCTATTCCCAGTATGTAGCACAATACAGGGCATGTAGCAATAAATGATTAATTATTAATTAATAAATGATTGTTGACTTATCTTGATCATTCAGCTTGACTCTGAATTCTATAATCTCTGAGGAATCAAAATTATAAGACAAACCAAACGACAATGGAGAGAAACCATGGTAAGCATGAATCAGTGGCAGCATATTACTTGGCCAAGGATGAACTGCACACACCAAAATAACCAAAAGCAAAAATTGAGCACAAAAGACAATATTGGTGATATATGACTGGAAAAGGTAGATTGGTTATATTACAAGAGAAAGGGATAACAGGTGGTTAGAACATATATTGTATTGATGTCCATAAAGTTCCAAGAGGTCATGAAAAAGACCCTTAGCATATTGAGCAAAATTCTTGTGGAGTTACACAGGATGAGAAGAATGTTGGGGTTGTGATCTGCCCAGTTGGTTGGGGTACTCACACTGAGGAGATCACAGAGCTGCTGAAGTGTAGTATGTTGACTTCGAAAATTTAACATTTCAATTGCATGGTGTATTCTTGTTTGGAAGGAAAGTGAATGTAGGATGGATTGCTGGAGCCCATTTCTACTGATGGGAAAGAAAGCAAATTATAGAGGAGGGTAGTGATGTGGTCAGATTTGCAATTCTGAAAAATTCCTACCCCTTCCAATTAAAGCCTGTTGCCTGAAAGATGCTGTGCCCTGATAACTTAGTAGGGGAGAGCACTTTAATCACTCACAAGCTTTGGACTAAGTGTGAAAAAAGTTCTTGTTAGAAGTCCTTGAAAGCTACTGGCTAAACTGGAGTGTATTCAGATGGCTGAGGAATATTGTTTATGCCTTATGGCTTGCCTATGAAATAGTAGACCAGTTCTGAAGCCAGATATTTGAATGTTAGCAGCTTCATAGTGGAAGGCTTCAGAGAACTCCCTGAGAAGAGGGTGGGTCTTGTGGGAGATGGGCTGTATTGATTATAAAGAGAGCTTTGTCTGGTAGTTGATGGTAAGAGTCTTTTTTTAACTTTTATTTTATTGATTTATTAAGAAAAATTTTCCATGGTTACATGATTCATGTTCTTTCCCTCTCCTCCTCCCACCCACTTCCCGTAGCCAATGAGCAGTTCCACTGGGTTTACAGGTGTCATTGATCAAGACCTGTTTCCATATTATTGATTTGCACTAGGGTGATTGCTTAGAGTCTACATTCCCAATCAAATCCCCATTGATTCATGTGATCAAGTGATAGTAAGAGTCTTGAATTTGGTTTTCTACCATCCTAAGTATACACTTTTACAGTAGCATATGTTGTACACTAGATGTTTTTACAAAATACATGGTTTTGTACTTTGGTATTTTACACTTGGCATAAAACTCTCATTTTAATCAGTGTAGCCTGAGTGCTTTCCAAACTCTTGCATAATGAGGAGTTAATTGTGGAAGCTGGGAATGGGATCTCAGGCAACTGAAGGTTCCTGACTGAAATATGGCAAAAGTGCTAGTCTGGAAGTCTGACTGTATTATAAAAAGGGATATAGTTAGCAATGGCTGTGGAGACACAGCAGCCTTCTTCAGCAATGCCAACTTGTATGGGGGTCTTGAAGCCATGGAAACACAGACAGGAGTCTGCTAAAAAACTGTGAATCTCATTTTCTGTGTTTGAAGGCTAGTAATGATATTGGCACACACAAACTGGTAGCATTCAAATGCTCTTGGGTAGCCTAGATTGCTTGGGGTTGATTGTCAGAGTGAGACAATAAATAAATTAAGAAAAAGAGGAAGGAAGGATGGACAGAAGTAAGGAAGGAAGGTAGGAAGGAAGGAAGGGAGGAAGGAAGGGAGGGAGGGAGGGAAGGAGGGAAAGAGAGAGGGAAGGAGGAGGGAAGGAAGGGAGGGAAGGAAAGAGGGAGAGAAGGAGGAAGAAAGAAAGAAAGAAAAAGAAAGAAAGGAAGGAAGGAAGGAAGGAAGGAAGGAAGAAAGGAAGGTTGGTTGTAAATTACTACAGATGAGAAGGGGAAATGTAATGGGGACTTTTGCCTCCCAGCTTGGGCATCTAAGCCTGGCAGTTTGCCTTTGGAGACAGTAATCACTAATGGATCCATATGGTGTCCATGTTCTTTCCTCACTAGAGGTTAAGTTCTTGAAGGCAGAGATTGTTCCATTTTTGTTGTGTGGAACACAATGAGTACTTAATGATTTTTGAACCGAACTGTATTATTTTGTCAGGTGAGGCAGCCATAACACCAGCTTAGCATACACTTGGATGGCAGTGATCTTTTTCAGTAGCAATGGCCTTTCAGAAGCATGTGTAAAAATGTGTACCCCTTTGGAACAAGCAGAGGAACCAAGGAAACCTTCCACCAAGAGAAAGTCATTTGTTCTAGTTACAGTACAAATCCACTTACAATATCTAGTATTCTCCCTAGTCAATAAATCCTTTACAAATAAAATACCCTGCCATATAATGCATGTAAAGAAATAACTAGTTATTTATTTGAATATAAAAGTATTTTTAATCTTACTAAGTCCTTTTAGGACCTCTCATTATTACCTAGGGAAATTTACTGAATGAATTTAAGGAGGTGAAAACCCCTCTCTGGTTAGCCTTTGCATTTTTGCATTTTTAAGGGCATGCAACATTAGAATTAGAAGGGATTTAGAACTTGAAAAATTTGGGCCTTGAAAAATTTAGTTCAAACCCATTTATATTATACATGTAGGAGATGGAGCCCAAAGCAGGAAAGTTATTGGCCCAAGGTAACACATTTTTTTAAGGCAAGGTTATGATTCCCAAGGCTCTGATATCTCACTGAGGAGTCTTGGATCTTCTTCCTCCAAAGAGGTAACATGGTATAGTGAAAAAAATGCTGGATCAAACAATGGAAGACTTGAATTTGGGACCCAGCTCTGAAATTATTTAGTTTTTAATTATGGGAAAGTTATCTAATCTCTCTATTCATCAATTTTGTCATCTATAGAACTGGAGTAATAATACAAGATTGACCTCACTTTTTTTGTTTATGAGAAAACCAGTCTATATATCTTAAAGTGCTATAAAATGTGAGCTATTATTAAATTTAAGACTAGGGCTGAGGGGGTAGAATTAAGATGGTGGCGTAGAGGCATCAAATGTTCAGACCTCTGAAAACCCTTCCTAACCGATTATAAACTAAATGCTCCTAGGGGACTGAAAATCAAACCTAACAACAAGACAGAGCCAAGGAACCCTCCTGCTGTACTCAACTTAAAAGGTATGCACCCAAAAGCCGGAATTTGAGAACACTCCGGTTTAAGGGGAAGGAAGAAGGAAGGTCCCGGAACCCCTCCCCCACCTAGAGCTCTAAGCCTCCAGCAGCAGCTAGAACCTCTGGGCAGGCAAAGACACTGGTCTGGAGGGAGTACCTTGCAGGCAAAGCTGTGCCAGGCTCAGAGCATCCAACATGGGCAGTGGGGAAACAGATAGAGGAGAATTGCAGAGCACAAAGTGGGAGGCATAGTTGCAGCAGTGGAGACACTCCATATTGCTCCCCCTTCTCAAGGTTTTGGCCCCAGGGCACATCCAGCAACCCAGCCAGACTTAATCACATCAAAGCCTCCAGAGGACAGGGAAGCTCAAGCTCCAAAACCCCTCCCCCACAGCCTGCTGGACTGAATCCCATCAAAGCCTCCAGAAGGCAGAGAAGCTCAAGCTCCAACCCCCCTCCTCCACAGACTGCACTGAGAGATATACTGACAAAATTCCAAGGGTGAAGGTGGAAAGAATGGCCCAAAACTACAAAAAAATTGAGAGGAGCAAGAGCTCAGGACACAGCAGGAAGTAAAGAAGAGGTTAAATATGAGCAAACAACAGAAAAAGAAAAAAAGAAATTACAATCAACAGCTTCTATACAGGCAATGAACAAAGAGCCAATGGAACAGAGAAGGATGAGGGAATTCCAAGCAAAAAACCAGAAAATCTAGCTAATTGGATACAGGCTCTGGAAGAACTCAAAATACAATTCAAAACACAATTAAGAGAGGCTGAAGACAACTTTAAAAGCAAGATAAGTCATCTGGAAACAGAAGAAAGTGTCTTGAAAGCCAAATTTAATCAGCTTGAAAATGAGGCAAAGGAGTTGAAAGATGACCTCTAAAGAAAATCAGACCAGAAGGAGAAGGATGACCAAAAAGCCAGGGATGAAATCCAGTCTTTAAGAACCAGAATACAACAATTAGAAGCAAGTGACTTCACAAGGCATATTCATAGCTGCTCACTTTGTGGTGGCAAAAAATTGGCAAATGAGGGGATACCCTTCAATTGGGGAATGGCTGAACAAGTTGTGGTATATGTTGGTGATGGAATACTATTGTGCTCAAAGGAATAATAAAGTGGAAGAATTCCATGTGAACTGGAATGACCTCCAGGAATTGATGCAGAGTTAAAGGAGCAGAACCAGGAGAACATTGTACACAAAGACTGATACACTGTGGTACAATCAAATGTAATGGACTTCTCCATTAGTGGCATTGCAGTGATCTTAAACAACCTGGAGGAATCTAGGAGAAAAAAAACATTATCCACATTCAGAGGAAAAACTGTGGGAGTAGAAACACAGGAGAAAAACAACTGCTTGAATACATGGGTCAAGAGGATATGGTTGGGGATGTAGACTCTAAATGAACATCCTAATGCAAACATCAACAACATGGAAATAGGTTCTAATCAAGGACACATGTAATACCCAATGAAATTGCACATGGGCTGCAGTAAGTGTGGGTGAAGGGGAGGGAGGGAAATAATATGATTCTTGTAATCAAGGAATAATGTTCTAAGTTGACTAAATAAATTACTTAAAAAAAAGACTAGGGCTGAGTGCTGGGAGAAGTCTTAATCAAGCCAAGTTGTCTGTAGACCACTTTCAGTTCTATTTTTTTAAACTCTTACTTTCTGTCTTAGAATTGATACTGTGTATTGGTTCCAAGGCAGAAGAGCCATAAGGGGTAGGCAATGGGAGTTAAGGAATTTATTTAGTCAGATAGCTAGGAAGTGTCGGAGGCTAGATTTGTACCCAGTACCCCCTGTCTTCAGGCCTGGCTATCCACTGAGTCGCCTAACTACCCTCTCATTTCTATTTTTTAATAAAGTTTTTAATCCTCGCACTAAAGCATTCCCTAGTCGTTTATACCCTATGGAGTTGGCATAGAATTCCCAAAAGCATTTAAAGAAGGCCACATTGAAATAGGTAAAATAACTAGAAGTGAAGTCTGTCTGGAGACATATGGGACTTATATACCACAAGGGGTCACTATCGGAGTTCCATCTTTCCAACTCAACATAGCTTGTGTAAAACAATTCACCCTGATCCTGAACAAAGTTAAAAAATCAGAAGATAGTTTTCAGTGAGTTCAGTTGATGCCCCTCCAGGATTACACTGCTCTATGAACACAACTCTATGGACACAGGACTATTCCCACACGGTTCCTTGACTCATTTTGGTTATTCAGTGTATATCCTTCAAAGGGCTAACATTTGGGGTTGATCACACTAAAACAACTCCAGGTAAACAGCTACTGCCCAAGCAGATCTCTGTCCCTGAGGGGAATATTAAATCAGACTGATAACTGCAGGAACACTAAACTATCATTTCTCTCAGGACTGTGCACCTTGAACAAGTCAATTCTGTTCCTATAATCAGTTGGTTATTGGGTCTGGAGTTAGGAAGGCCTGAGTTCAAATCAAGCTTCAGATTCTAGCCCTGTGACCTTAGACAAGTCACTTAACTTCTGTCTGCCCATGTTGAGGTTCCTGAACTATAAAATTGGGATAATAATAGCACTTTCCCTCCAGGGTTGTCTTGAAAATCAAATGAGCTAATACTTGTAAAATACAGTGCCTAATACATAGAAGATAGTATATTTATATGTTTAACATTAATTATATATTGATGGATAACATAATATCTAGCTATTAAATATGGTGATGATCATGATGCATGGCTAGGCAATTTTAAATGAATATAATTGTATTGCCTGGGAGACTTCAATTTCTGCTCATTGGCAAGAGAAAAAAACCTCAGCATCTTTTTAAGAACATGGATCTGAGTCAATTGAAAACAGAATTTTTTTCTCTCTCATAAGATGTTGCTCTGGAGCAACATGGGTTGAGGTGGGGGCAAATGACTATTTTTTTACTTACTATATTTGTAGATGCTACAGGATAATTATTTTACTCAAATGCTTTCATTATATTATTCTGCTTTTTTAAAAGCTTCAATGGAACTCCTGGCCTACTTGGATCATCAACTAGCCCAGTGACTGACAAGTTTGGTTGTGATTTTCAGGAGGGCTGTTGCCAGTTATAAAATATTATTAATCTATACTTTTCTGGCACTTTTGAGCATTGGGTTTGTCCATCATCTAAAATAATGTGCCAATATGGATAGATATTGGAGGGGGGGAGGAGACAGTGTGGTAGTGATGAAGCAGGGTAGTGATGATTTCATGGATCTTTTTCTAGTTCTGTTTTGGCAACTCCACAATCTATAGGATAGTCTTACTAAATCCTTAGCTTGGCTTTAAAGGCCTCCTGCAATCTAGCCCCAATTTGCTTTCTAGTATTATCTCTTACTATTCCCTAAACTCTACTTCAATCAGATTAAATGACCTACCAGGGTTTCTAGAACATTCCTTATGTATTCCTACCTCTTTGGCTTGTAATGGGGCTGTAATTGTACATGTCTGTATTATCAAAGATGGAAGCACCCACATGAGAGCTGCCAGGGATGTGCTTCTGGAAGAAGACATTATGCATTTCCCTTTCATGTGGGTAGAAGCAGTCTCTTTCCATTGACTGCATAGTTGGAACTGGTTGAGTCTTTAAAAGTACCAGACTGGGACTGTCAGCTTGTCTGTCTGTCTTTCCAGCTAGGGGCAGATGTGATGATCTTGCTCACCTATATTACGGGCACCATGACTAAGCTGGTTGTGGGAGGAAAGGTCCACTGTAAGCCTTCTCCTTTTGGCCCTATGGTCTGGGACTTCTGATCTATTTCATTTGTCCTTTTCAGTTCTAATTGTAGGTAGCAGAGGCTTGACAGCCAGGAGCTCAGCCCAGGGTGATCTTGGAGCCAGGATTCCAGGCCAGATATTGCTGCTTAACCCAGACAAGAAGCCTAGAGAGGCTAGGGTGCTGGAATACAAGCCCAGAGGAGCTTTGTGAACTTGGATCTGGGCTGGGGGACAATAACTGAGTTACGCTGTAATAGTGAACCTAATGCCTCTCTCTTCCCCAGAGACTGAAGACGTTTGGAGGAGATTATGCCTCTCCAAATATTGGGAGAGAGGAACGTTTTTATACTTGTATACTTATATACTTTTGGAGTAAATATTTCTTTTGTAAAAAAGCTAATTTTTTTTGCCAAGTAGTTAAGTGAAACTAGGGTCCAAGGGATCCCCTAAAACTAGGAGAACACATATGGCTGAGTCTTCAGCCAGTGGTAGAGACTAGACACTTTCCAACTACCCTAAGCTATAAGAGAACTTTGGGGGAGAAGAATAAAATATATCTGGCCATGGGGACCATGATCATTGTGACTGGGGCCTGTTAACATTTCTCTTCCCACTTGAAATGCTTGTTTTTATTCTTTTCACTTATTTGAATCCTCCCTATTCCTTAAGAGCCTGCACAAACCACAGGATCAGAGGTGTTATGGAACAAAGGGTCAGAGGCGATCTTGTTTAACCCTCTCATTTTAGAGATGGGGAAACTGAGGCTCAGCTGGAAAAAAAAATTAATTGACCACTCAAGTGGCAAAGCTAGCAATGACCCAGAGTTCAATTCAGAATGAAGTACATGTGTTATGCCTCATGTTGGGCCTGATTTTTCCAACTCATAGTAACATTAGCAGTTTGGGACCCCTGAATGGTAACTGTTACTACTTTTAGGGTTGGAGAGGTAAGCCTGTGGGTGGTTATCCTTATAAACATTAACTCATGAGCCTCTACTGTTGGACTTCCTCTTAACAATTAGCCAGGAAACTTGTTTTCTTTTTACTCAAGGAGCAAAGCAAAAAGAGTAGTTACAAAGCATCTCCTCCAAAATCAAGGACATACTTTATCACAAAAGTAGAATAGACGAAGTGAGAAAAGTGGGCATAGATTTAAAACATAGTGGGAGTGATGGAGGTACATACGGCCAAGGCAACTCTGACTAAAAATTAATTATCATTCCATACCACTATCCTCTGCATTTCATTTTTTTGGTGGTCTTAACATGGATAAGGGAAGGCTACACCAGTACAACCCAGGCTTAGACAGGTTCTTCAAAACTGGAAAGGCTGCAGATCTGGATTTGATGACCCTTGTGGGCCTTTCCTTTCCTTTCCTTTCCTTTCCTTTCCTTTCCTTTCCTTTCCTTTCCTTTCCTTTCCTTTCCTTTCCTTTCCTTTCCTTTCCTTTCCTTTCCTTTCCTTTCCTTTCCTTTCCTTTCCTTTCCTTTCCTTTCCTTTCCTTTCCTTTCCTTTCCTTTCCTTTCCTTTCCTTTCCTTTCCTTTCCTTTCCTTTCCCCTTACTTTCTGTCTTAGAATCCATATCAAGTATCAATTCTAAGGCAGAAGAGCACAAAAGGCTAGGCAATTGGGGTTAAGTGACCTGCCCAGGGTCACCCAGCTAGGAAGTGTTTGAGACTAGATTTGAACCCGGAACCTCCCACATACAGGTCTGGCTCTCTGTCTACTGAACTGCCTAGTTGCTCCTGAGAACATTTGTTTTCAATGACTAATTTAGTTACATTCAGAGAGGCTGAGGTGATTAATGTTTTTTAGCCCCAGTAATTTCTGAATCATATTTTCTAAGATGCAGAGGAAAATTATATTCTGCATGAAGAAGACAAGTAATAATGCCAAAGAAATCAGGGATGCTTAAAGTATCAAGTTTATATATACATAGATATATATTCACAAATATATATTATGTATATGTTATATACATTATATATATGTGTATATATATATATATATATATATATACTTATAAATACATCCATACATGCACATAGATTATAGGAATAAGTTCTTACAGATTTCTCCTTTATAGTGTAGGAGGGCTCTTCCAATGTATAGCATGGATGATATAAGATATATGATTTCTTAATCTTTCTTAATCCTTATTCACAAGGATGAAAATAGTATAGAAGAGGGAAAGATCTTACTTTCTCTACAATTCTAGGAAGCAGTTACAAATTCAGTGCTTCTTATCTTTTCCTTTATATTTCTCTATCCCATTACATTTCCCAGTATGGTTATCCTGGTCCTTCACAACTAGGCAATTTTGCAAGTGTGTTTTTCTGCTCCCAGACTCCTTTGTCTTTATCCTGCAGGACACTAGGTTAATTTTCATCCTCTCTGAGAGTGTACCACAGTCATGGCCAATATCACCTCCACGTTGCCTTGTTTGTCATTTTTAACATGTGTCCCAAAGCACTTGTTGGACCTAGGATGCAACAAATTTGCTTTAGACCTACATGTTTGCCCCTTGGCTGAGAAGCTAAACAGAATTTTCTGCTTTCAAGAAAAAAGAAAAAGGTAGGATGTCATTACAGGATTCTGCTTCATTCATTCATTAATCATTTTCTATAAAAAGTGAAATAGCCCCTGACCTCAAGGAGCTTATGCTCTTATTATTATTATTATTATTGTTATTAAACCCTTATGTTATGTCTTAGAATTGATACTAAGCATTAGTTCCAAGGCAAAAGAAGAGTAAGGGCTAGGCAACTGGGTCTAAGTGACTTGCCAAGGGTCACAAAGGTAGGAAGTTTCAGAGAACAGATTTGAATCCAGGACCTCCCATCTCCAGGCCTGGCTTTCTAAATACTAAACTATCTATCTGCCCTGAGCTTATGTTGCAGATATCAATGTACATAAAAATTAAACCCAAAATAAATACAAAATAGAGACAAAATAATTTTTATAGAGTGATGGTAAGTGCGAGGGTCAGGGCAGGATTTCTGTGGGAAGTAGCTTCTAAGATTAGCCTTGAAGGAAATTCAGTAATTCATGAAACCAAGGGGTGGACGGATTACATAGAGGATAGCCTATGCAAATGAAAAAAGGGATAACAGATGGCATGCTGCAGATGAGGGATGGCCTAGTTAGGCCAGAATGTAGATTTAATGAAAGAAGTATAACAAGGCTGAGGCTGCTGAGTGTCTCAGTGGTTTGAGAGCCAGGCCTAAAGATGGGAGGTCCTGAGTTTAAAATGTGGCTTTAAATACTTCCTAGCTATGTAACCTGTGGAGATTAAATTTAACTCTCCCTTGATTGTGAAAATGAAATTAACTCCCCTGCCCATTTTTAGATTTAATCACCAAAAGTATAAACACACTACTTACAGTTGAGTGGGAAGATCTTCCCATTTTTAGATCTAATCACCAAAAGTGTAAACAGCCCACTTAATCATTAAGTGGGGAGGTCTGTGACCCATATGTGCAATAGTGAGTGATGAATCAGATTCAAACTGACTGCTCTGTGGGCCATCCTAACTAAAGCTTCAACTATGATTGGTAGACGTAAAATTAGGGGAAGGCACAGGAAGTGATGCAAAAAAGTGTCTTTAAAAGCGAGTTACCACTTCCTTCAGAGATTTCAACTTGAACTTCATCTTCTTCTGGAGTCAGGAGTTTGAGTTGGAGGCTGGTGAAAAATCTGTTTACTAGACCTGATACCTGTACTTTGGTGAGACTGTTCTCAAATCTCTTCCTTTGAACTGACACATGGTGAATGAAAAAGCTGACTCCTTTCCTGGATTTTCTGAAGAGACAGACTAACCTCTTGAGAGAGACATCCCCAGATTTTGCCAAGGCTTCTCTGGCTAAGGACTAACTCTCCCTGCCTGGGTTGAGCCAGGGGCTGGGAGTAAATTACTTAGTGCTTACGCTAGATATCTTATCCTATCCTCTCAATGATTTTCTTACTTCACTCTTTCTATATTTTGTAAATAAATTGGACATAAATCTCTTTGGAATAAATTAAATTCCTGGTGACCCTATTCTTAAATAATCCAGTCCAACCTTTTGAAATAACCCCTTTTTTACCCCTACAAACCCTAGGCCAGTTACTTAACCCCAATTGTCTAGCTCTTAGTGCTCTTGTGCCTTAGAACCAATACTTAGTATTGATTCTAAGATGGAAGGTAAAGGTTAAGGAAAAAAGAGTAATAAGACTGGAAATATAAGATGAAGCAAAATGAAAAGTATTAAAATTCAAATAGAATAGTTTATATTTTATCACAGCTTCAAAAGGAAACAAACTGGACGTTCTTAATAAGCTTGGGAGTAAAATTTTCAAACGTGTGCTTTAGGTCCATTAACTTCTGGTTGAAATCATTTGACAGGATCTCTGTGAAGAGAGAAGCTCTATATAAAGGGAGAAAGAAGATTCTTGCAAAGTGAGACAATCCTTGCAAAGAGAGACGATTCCTACAAAGAAAGAAAACTTCTGCAAGGAGGGAAGATTCTTGCAAAGAGACCTCTGCAAAGAGAGAGAACCTCTTTTGAAGGCTCAAAATGGGAATTAAACACAGCTGGCAAGGTATTTCCTGGAGAACCTAGAGAGCATAAAACTTGTTTTTTACATTACTTATTCCCATATTCCCCTTTTCCTTCCCTGTGGGGTCCATGAAAAGGGAATGGAGCTCAGGCAAGAGCTGAAATAGAGGCAATAGAGGCTGATGAAATTTGTTGTCACCATTCAGGTCCCTAATGCTACTGGCCCAGAGTGGTGAGTTTCTTCTTTTAAAACTGCTGAGAGAGACTTCTGGTCAAGATGGCAGCTTAGAGAAAGCTAAAGTTCAGATCTCCGGAAACCGTTCCTTACCGATCTCAAGCTATATGCTCCTAGGGCACCGAAATTCAAAACGAACAACAGCATAGACCCTGGGAATCCTCCTCCTGGACCTGGATCAAAAGGTACGCCCCACCCCCAAAAGCCAGAACCCGAGATCACTCGGACCTAAGGGGTAGGCAGAAGGAAGGTCCCAGGACCCAACCCAGAGCACTGAGTCCAAGGCAGCAGAGGGAACCTCAGAGCCTCAGGGCTGGCAATTCTGAAGGCCGCTTCCTGACAGACAGCAGGGAAACAAAGAGAGATGGGGGAGCCGGTAACCCCCTGGCTGGATCCTTCCATCTGAGTCTCATGGAAGGTCCCTGCCTCAGGGCATACTTAGTTCAACCCAGGGAAAGCTAATCCTATCAGGAGCCCTCAGAGCTCCGGGAAGCCGCGGCCCCTCCCCCCTCAGAGTGCTGGGTCTTCTGGCCGGCAAAGGCATTAAAACACCTCGCAGAGAGTGGTTCAGAGCGTGGAAGTAAGGCAATGGAGAAGCATCGGGAGGGAACTGAGGAGGGCAGTAACATGGAAACACCAGCAATTCCTGGCTTCCCTGGGAAGACAGAACAACAACTGCATAGAATGGACAATCTGCCTAGGGCTAAAAATTCTGAATACCAGACAGAGATGAGAAAAGCTAGACCTCCCCACTCAGATAGAGATGGCAAACTCCACAGAAGCACAAAAGCCTCAAAATTCCAAGAAAAAGAAGAAGAAGGGGGCGACTTTGGACACATTTTATGGAGCAAAAATACAAAATACAGAGGAGATAGAAGAGGAAACACAAGAAAATGCTCCGAAACCTTCCAAAGGAAATGGAAACTCTCCACAAACTTTTGAAGAATTTGAATCAAACATGATCAAAAAGATGGAAGCCTTCTTGGAGGAAAAGTGGGAAATAATGCAAAAGAAATTCACACATCTACAAAACCAGTTTGACCAAAGAGAAAAGGAAAACCAGGCTTTAAAGGTCAGAATTAGGCAACTCAAAGACAACGAGCAAGAATTAATAAAGCAAAGCCACAAGACCAAGAAATTAGAAGAGAACATAAAATACCTCACTGACAAGGTCATAGATTTGGAAAATAGAGGGAGAAGAGACAATTTAAGAATAATTGGACTACCAGAAAATCCAGAAATAAACAACAAACTCAACATCGTAATACAAGATATAATCAAAGAAAATTGCCCAGAGATCCTAGAACAAGAGGGCAATATGGCCACTGAAAGACTTCACAGAACACCCTCTACACTAAATCCCCAAAAGACAACTCCCAGGAATATAACTGCCAAATTCCAAAGCTTTCAAGCAAAAGAAAAAATCGTACAAGAAGCCAGAAAAAGACAATTTAGATGTAAAGGAATGCCAATCAGGGTCACACATGACCTTGCAAGTTCCACTCTGAATGACCGTAAGGCATGGAACATGATTTTCAGAAAGGCAAGAGAGCTGGGCCTTCAACCAAGAATCAGCTATCCAGCAAAACTGACTATATACTTCCAAGGGAAAGTATGGGCATTCAACAAAATAGAAGATTTCCAACTTTTTTCAAAGAAAAGACCAGAGCTCTGTGGAAAGTTCTATATCTAAAAACAAAGAGCATGGAATACCTAAAAAGGTAAATATGAAGGAAAGGGAAAAGGAGAAAAATGTTATCTTTTTCTTTTACTCAAACTCTCTTCTATAAGGACTACATTTATATCAATCTATGTATATTAACATGTGGGGAAAATGTAATGTGTAAATAGGGGGAAAAGAAAGACCAAATAGAATAATCTTTCTCACACAAAGATTCACACGGGAAGGGGAGGGGAAGAAAACTCCTATTAGAAGGAGAGGAAGAGAGTTTTTACTTAAACCTTACTCTTAGGGAAATCAACTCTGAGAGGGAAGAACATCCAGATCCATTGGGATCTTGAATTCTATCTTACCCAACAACGGAAGGGAGAAGGGAAAACCAAGGGGGCTAGGGGATAGGGAACACAAAAAAGGGAGGGAAGAAGAGGGGGGAGGGGGAAGGAACAAAAAGGGAAGGACTAGAAAGGGAAACATATCAAGGGAGGGGACAAGGGGGACTGATTTAAAGTAAATAACTGGATTAAAAGGTAGAGCTGAAGAAGAAAGGTTAGAATTAGGGAAGGATATCAAAATGCCAGGGAGTCCACAAGTGACAGTCATAACTTTAAACGTGAATGGGATGAACTCACCCATAAAACGTAGATGAATAGCAGAATGGATTAGAATCCAAAACTCTACCATATGTTGTCTTCAAGAAACACACATGAGGTGGGTTGACACCCACAAGGTCAGAATTAAAGGATGGAGTAAGGCATTCTGGGCCTCAACTGACAGAAAGAAGGCAGGAGTGGCAATCATGATATCTGATAAAGCCAAAGCAAAAATAGACCTGATCAAAAGGGATAGGGAAGGTAATTATATTTTGTTAAAAGGGACTTTAGATAATGAGGAAATATCACTAATCAACATGTATGCACCAAATAATATAGCACCCAAATTTCTAATGGAGAAACTAGGAGAATTGAAGGAAGAAATAGACAGTAAAACCATATTAGTGGGAGACTTGAACCAACCATTATCAAATTTAGATAAATCAAATAAAAAAATAAATAAGAAAGAGGTAAAAGAAGTGAATGAAATCTTAGAAAAATTAGAATTAATAGAAATATGGAGAAAAATAAATAGGGACAAAAAGGAATACACCTTCTTCTCAGCACCACACGGCACATTCACAAAAATTGACCATACATTAGGTCACAGAAACATGGCACACACATGCAGAAAAGCAGAAATAATAAATGCAGACTTTTCAGATCACAAGGCAATAAAAATAATGATCAGTAATGGTACATGGAAAACCAAATCAAAAATTAATTGGAAATTAAACAATATGATACTCCAAAATCATTTAGTTAGAGAAGAAATCATAGAAACAATTAATAATTTCATTGAGGAAAATGACAATGGCGAGACATCCTTTCAAACCTTTTGGAATGCAGCCAAAGAGGTCATCAGAGGTAAATTCATATCCCTGAGTGCATATATTAACAAACTAGGGAGAGCAGAGATCAATCAATTGGATATGCAAATAAAAAAACTCGAAAGCAATCAAATTAAAAACCCCCAGCAGAAAACCAAACTAGAAATTCTAAAAATTAAGAGAGAAATTAATAAAATCAAAAGTGATAGAACTATTAATTTAATAAATAAGACAAGAAACTGGTACTTTGAAAAAACAAACAAAATAGACAAAGTACGGGTCAATCTAATTAAAAAAAGGAAAGAAGAAAAGCAAATTAACAGCATCAAAGATGAAAAGGGGGATATCACCTCCTATGAAGAGGAAATTAAGGCAATCATTAAAAATTACTTTGCCCAATTATATGGCAATAAATACAACAATATAGGTGATATGGATGAATATATACAAAAATACAAACTGCCTAGACTAACAGAAGAAGAAATAGAATTCTTAAATAATCCCATATCAGAAAATGAAATCCAACAGGCCATCAAAGAACTTCCTAAGAAAAACTCCCCAGGGCCCGAAGGATTCATAAGTGAATTCTATCAAACATTCAGAGAACAGTTAATCCCAATACTATACAAACTATTTGACATAATAAGCAAAGAGGGAGTTCTACCAAATTCCTTTTATGACACAAACATGGTACTGATTCCAAAACCAGGCAGGTCAAAAACAGAGAAAGAAAACTATAGACCAATCTCCCTAATGAATATTGATGCAAAAATCTTCAATAGGATACTAGCAAAAAGACTCCAGCAAGTGATCAGAAGGGTCATCCACCATGATCAAGTAGGATTTATACCAGGGATGCAGGGCTGGTTCAATATTAGGAAAACCATCCACATAATTGATCACATCAACAAGCAAACCAACAAGAACCACATGATTATCTCAATAGATGCAGAAAAAGCCTTTGATAAAATACAACACCCATTCCTATTAAAAACACTAGAAAACATAGGAATAGAAGGGTTGTTCCTAAAAATAATAAACAGTATATATCTAAAACCATCAGCTAACATCATCTGCAATGGGGATAAACTCTATGCATTCCCAATAAGATCAGGAGTGAAACAAGGATGCCCATTATCACCTCTACTATTTGACATTGTACTAGAAACACTAGCAGTAGCAATTAGAGAAGAAAAAGAAATTGAAGGCATCAAAATAGGCAAGGAGGAGACCAAGTTATCACTCTTTGCAGATGACATGATGGTCTACTTAAAGAATCCTAGAGACTCAACCAAAAAGCTAATTGAAATAATCAACAACTTTAGCAAAGTTGCAGGATACAAAATAAACCCACATAAGTCATCAGCATTTCTATACATCTCCAACACAGCTCAGCAGCAAAAACTAGAAAGAGAAATCCCATTCAAAATCACCTTAGACAAAATAAAATACCTAGGAATCTATCTCCTGAGACAAACACAGGAACTATATGAACACAACTACAAAACACTCTCCACACAACTAAAACTAGACTTGAGCAATTGGAAAAACATTAACTGCTCATGGATAGGACAAGCCAATATAATAAAAATGACCATCCTACCCAAACTTATTTATCTATTTAGTGCCATACCCATTCAACTCCCAAAAATATCTTTACTGATTTAGAAAAAACCATAACAAAGTTCATTTGGAATAACAAAAGGTTAAGGATATCTAGGGAAATAATGAAAAAAAAAACACCAAATAGTGGGGCCTTGCAGTGCCAGACCTTAAACTATATTACAAAGCAGCAGTCATCAAAACAATTTGGTACTGGCTAAGAGACAGAAAGGAGGATCAGTGGAATAGACTTGGGGCAAGTGACCTCAGCAAGACAGTATATGTTAAACCCAAAGATCCCACCTTTTGGGACAAAAATCCACTATTCGATAAAAACTGCTGGGAAAATTGGAAGACAGTGTGGGAGAGATTAGGAATAGAGCAACACCTCACACCCTACACCAAGATAAATTCAAAATGGGTGAATGACTTAAACATAAAGAAGGAAACCATAAGTAAATTGGGTAAACACAGAATAGTATACATGTCAGACCTTTGGGAGAGGAAAGACTTTAAAACCAAGCAAGACATAGAAAGAATCACAAAATGTAAAAAAAAATAATTTTGACTACATCAAATTAAAAAGCTTTTGTACAAACAAAACCAATGTAACTAACATAACAAGAGTAACAACAAATTGGGAAAAAATCTTCATAGAAACCTCTGACAAAGGTTTAATTACTCAAATTTATAAAGAGCTAAATCAATTGTACAAAAAACCAAGCCATTCTCCAATTGATAAATGGGCAAGGGACATGGATAGGCAGTTTTCAGATAAAGAAATCAAAACTATTAATAAGCACATGAAGAAGTGTTCTAAGTCTCTTATAATCGGAGAGATGCAAATCAAAACAACTCTGAGGTATCACCTCACACCTAGCAGATTGGCTAACATGATAGCAAAGGAAAGTAATGAATGCTGGAGGGGATGTGGCAAAGTAGAGACATTAATTCATTGCTGATGGAGTTGTGAACTGATCCAACCATTCTGGAGGGCAATTTGGAACTATGCCCAAAGGGCGATAAAAGAATGTCTACCCTTTGATCCAGCCATAGAGATAATGGGGAAAAAGACTTGTACAAGAATATATTCATAGCTGCGCTCTTTGTGGTAGCCAAAAATTGGAAAACGAGGGGATGCCTATCAATTGGAGAATGGCTGAGGAAATTGTGGTATATGTTGGTCATGGAATACTATTGTGCAAAAAGGAATAATAAAGTGGAGGAATTCCATGGAGACTGGAATGACCTCCAGGAAGTGATGGAGAGTGAGAGGAGCAGAACTAGGAGAACATTGTACACAGAGACTAATACACTGTGGTATAATTGAACGTAATGGATTTCTCCATTAGTGGCGGTGTAATGTCCCTGAACAATCTGCAGGGATCTAGGAGAAAAACACTATGCATAAGAAGAAGAGAAACTGTGGGAGTAGAAACATCAAGGAAAAGCAACTGCCTGACTACAGTGGTTGAAGGGAAATGACAGAGGAGAGACTCTAAAAGAACACTCTAATGCAAATACTAACAAGATGGCAATGGGTTTGAATCAAGAACACATGTGATACCCAGTGGAATCATGGGTCGGCTATAGGGTGGGGGAGATGAAAAGAAAATGATCTTTGTCTTTAATGAATAATGCTTGGAAATGATCAAATAAAATATTATTAAAAAAAACTGCTGAGAGTAAAACACAAACACATATAAGTGAGGAGAAGAAAAGTGCACATGAAATACCCACCTCAAGCCCGACATGCCCAGCTCTCACTCACTGGAAGTTTGGGTCTCCAGAGGGGTAGCTGTTACTACTTTCAGAGTTAAAGGAGGTAATCATTTGGGTGGTTATCCTTCTAAACACTAGCTCCTGAGACTCTGCTGTTGGGCTACCCTTTAACAATTATCCAAAGACTCATTTTTTTTAACTTAAAAGGCATAGCAAAATAGTAGTTATAAAAGCATTTTCTCCAATAGGAGGGGCACACTTTTCCACAAATATAGAGCACAGGAAGGGATGAGTGGGCACAGACTTACAGTACAATGGTAATGAATGAGGGACATGAAGTCAAGAGAACTTCCACCCTAGAATCATAGGACCTTTATCGCTCTCTGAAGGACAACTCTTACTGTGTGGCATGGTGTTGGTGATGTTCAAGTTGTTGAGTTCTATGGCATTGAGTTAGTCTAGCTTAGATCTACAGAAAGCAGAGTATGTGGACCATATTATATCCCCCTGTCATGGAAATGCCTTTATGGAGTTATGTTTTAATGTCACACCTTCTGCTTTTATAGAGGACTGATAAGTGAATCCTCCGCTTGAACAGCATTTCTGTATCTTTTGTAAAATTGTAGTTGAAGATGTTCACTGTGTCATCCGATGTCCTTCACACAAGGATCCCTGTGATTAACTATAGCACAAGTTTAGTTCCAGGAAACATTTGCTTCTGCAGATGAACTGTGTGCTGCTGGTTGTCAGAAAATGAAAATATGAAATTCCTCTTTCTTAGTAGCTAGAAAATGGAATGAAATTTATTATTCAAATGTGGTAGTAATCTGCTTAGCTTTGGGGTCTGAAAGCACTCATTCTTTCTGATTTCAATTGTAATCTGTTTTATGTTTATTGTCACAGAGAACTTTGTATATACTAAGCACTTAATAAATGTTTGTTGAATTGAATTTGAACTATGGGTCAATCTGTAGACTATATTTGGAAAAAGGTGGGGTACAAATCCGAAGTCCTTCATTACTTTAATGATCTGTGAAGAGTTCTCTCCAACTATGACCAAAACTCCTTTATATCTAGTCTTTGTGAATTGCTACACTGAAGATTTCATCTTGCAACTTGCCAAGACTAGATTTGGAGAAGGGAAGGTGATAAGCCTTCAGGACAATGAGCTTTAAACAAAGATTTGATCTATCCTGAGGCTAGTCCTTGCTTGGTGGATAGGATCTACCAGGGCAAGGATTGCCAACCTTTTTCAGTCCCAGTATCCTGTTTGCTTATAGCAAATTACTCAAAATGAAAGGAAATAAATTCTATAGTATACTTTGCATATACATATAAGAATAAAATAAAAATACCCAATCAATATGAAAGAAAAAAATCCTTGAGTTTACCATGCATATGCACATAATTAAAATAGAGATGATTCCTAATAGAACAATATGATTAAGCTCCTTGTTCTCCCCGGGGCTCCACATATCCCAGGCTGGGAACTTCTATACTTTGAGGAACTGGAGCTAGCTCAAAATGGCTTTAGAACCAATTGTCAAATGTTCTAGGGTGACCATCTACATGGCAAACCCTACAAGTCAGGGATGGATTGTTCTTTCTGATAATCAAGGTTTAAGAAAGTGTTAATAGTGTAGATTAGCTTAATGTGTATCCTGGTTACATTTTCTCTTTCTGGAGAAACTACTGTTAAACATTTCCCCAAACATGCCTGATGGAACTAGATCTTATGTCTCACTGGCATAGCCTTCAAGAACCCAGGGTCACCTCTACGCATCAAGTTATTTTGGTATATAAGTCTTGGGGTTTACCGAGTTCTATAAGGCCTAAATAAATAAATTGGCTACTTTTATTCTATTTATGTTTCCTTAACTAGATTGAAAGTGCCTCCTTCTGATTGGTTCCAGTGAGGAGTTTGAAATGTTAGCTCTTCCCTCCTACTCCTTCCTTGTTTGAATAGATATCTACCTGTATACCCAGATTATATGAGACAATTTCCCCTAATTTTCTTTTCCCTTCCCCTTTCCCCACTGTATTCCTTTCTCCTACTCTTTCCATTCTTGTCATCATCAAGACACAACAGAACCACTTCCAGGCCTTTTCTAATTAGACTCCCTCTATGAACTGTGATGATCCATGTTATCATCTCCTTGTACTTGAATGTAAGCCATTTATCCTTGTTTGGTCCATTATCATTGTTCATTCATGTTTACTTTTTTATGCTTCTCTTCACTTTTCACAGTCTTTTTTATTAGAAATATTTGGAAGTCTTCTAGTTCATTAAAAGTCCATTTCTCCCCCGTAGCAGTATACTAAGTTTTGCTGGGTAAACTATTCTTGCATATCCTTTGCTTCTGGAATATCATATTCCAAGTTCTCTTCTCTTTTGTAGTGGTGCAGCTAAATCATATGTGACTGTGGTTCCTCAGTACTTGAATAATTTTTTTTTTCTGGCTGCTTGATTTTTTTTTTTGACTGGAAGATCTGGCTTTTGTTTATGATGTTCCTCAGAATTTTTACTCTGAGGTTTCCTTTAGGAAGTGACTTGTGGAATCTTTTTATTTCTACTTTATCTTCTAGTCCTAAGAAATATGACTAATATTTTTTTAGATTTCTTGAAATATGAGGTGTAAATTATTTCTTTTTGACCAGTGTTCAGAGAGTCCAATGATATTTAATTTTTTCTTCTTGATCTGTTTGATATGCTATTTTTCTTCATTTTTTCAGCCTTATGATTTTATTTCTTATTGTCTAGTGAAGAAATTAACTTCTATTTGGTTCATTTTAATCTTCAGGGAGATTGTGACTCAAGCAAAGTTTTGTACTACTTGTGCCAAGCTGTTAATTTCCTTTCCTTTTTAAGAAAATTTTTATTTTGAAAATGTTTTTCCATGTTTACATGATTCATTTTCTTTCCCTCCCTTCTTCCCTCACCCCTCCCAGAGGCATCAAGCAATTCCACTGAGTTGTACAAATGTTATCACTTCATACCTATTTCCATATTATTTATTTTTGTTATAGAGTGATCTTTTAAAGCCTAAACCCCAAATCACACACCCATGTATACATGTGATAAGTGATGTCATATGTTTTTCTTTTGCATTTCTACCACCATAGTTCTTTCTCTCAATGTGGTTAGCATTCTTTCCCATAAGTCCTTCAGTAATGTCCTGGCTTGTTGCATTGCTACTAGTAGCAGAGTCCATTACATTGAATTGTTCCACAATGTTTTACTTTCGGTGTACAATGTTCTCCTGGTTCTTCTCATTTCACTCTGCATCAGTTCATTGAGGTTCTCCCAGTTCATATAGAAATCCTTCAGATGATCATTCCTCACAGTATAATAGTATTCCTTCACCATCATATATCACAATTGGGTCAGCCATTTCCCAATCAAAGAACAACCCTTCATTTTCCAATTTTTTTTTTAATTTTTTTTACCACCACAAAGAGCGTGGCTATGAATATTTTTGTACAAGTATTTTTCTTTATTATCTCTGGGGTATAAACCTAGAAATGGTATTGCTGGATCAAAGGGTATGCATTCTTTTAAAGTCCTTTGTGCATATTGATTTCCTTTCTAATTCTTTCTTCCATGGTTCCAATTTCCTTTCTATTCCCCCTCCCCAAGTTCTCTTATTCCATTTATAAAAAACAAAACAAAACATTTTCTAACTCTTTGTATTATTTTAGGATTTCAGGACAGGTTAGGGATCTTTAAGCTTTTAGTACTCCCAAATGTGTTTGATCCAGGGCAAGTCTTGATTGGTTCCCCCTCCACTGATCCCACCTTGGACTGAGCTTTGTGAGTTCCTGATTAGGGTTAAGGAATGAGCAATAAGAGATTACTGCTGGACTTCACCTCCTATAAGCCAGCTGGAGATCTCTGTTCATTCAAAATGGCAGAATTATAGGCTCCCTTAGGTATAGGATTTTTGCCTTTGGCTATTCCTCTGAGGTCTGGGGTAGGATGCTTGCTCTGAACTTGGGACTGAGCCACACTGCTCCTGCTCCAGCTGCTGGTACTGATGTCTGAACTTTCTCCTTTTTCAGTATACTGCCCAGGATCTCCCTACCTGGGAACACCATTCTTCTTTGCTTGTCCCCTTCTGACTCTGCCCTGGATCTATGCAAAATTTCTAATTGGTACCTTTCCCTGTCATGATATCCTGGTATATGTCTGATGGAGTCCTAGCGTGGTCTGAAAACCATTCTTGACCTTAGCACTGGAGTGCCCTGCCTATAATGTGCTCCTGACCTTAACCATCCCCAGTATATGCAGACTTGCCTGTCTCCCTATGCTGAGCTGGGCTGAATAAATAACTCAGTGTGACTTTTTCTGGATTTCATCACTTAGATTTCGTCTGGTGCATTTCTTAGATCTGTTTGAAGGAGTTTGTAGAAAGAGGCCACCATACCACCTTTTATCACTCAGACATTTTGGCTCCCTCTAATCCTTTTCAACCTATCTGCTTCATTTGACCCTTGACCAATCTCTCTTCCTGGATGCTCTTTCCTCTCTGTTTATGTGACACTACTCTCTCCTAGTTTGCCCCCACCTTGACTGTCCCTTCTCATCTCCATCCCTAGCTCATCATCCATATCATGCTTGTGGGTGTTCCCTAAGGTTCTGCCCTAGGCCTGCTTCTCTTCTCTGTCTACATTTTCTCATCAACTCTTATGGGTCTAACTATCACCTCTAAGTTGATGATTCCCAGATCTACATAACCAGCCCCAGTATCTCCTTTGTGTTTTAGTGCTATATCTGGTTTGTCTATGAACATTTCAAAGTCGATGGCCCAGAGACATCTTAAACTCAAGAAGTCCAAAATTGAACTCATTATCTTCTCCAAATCCTCCCTTTTTCCAAATTTCTGTATTTCTACCAAAGATAAACACTATTCTTTCAGTGCCTCAGGTTCATAATCTTAGCATTATCCTAGATTCTTCATTCTCCCTTATCACAAATATCTATTCAGTTGCAACATCTTGCTCTTTCTATATTCATAATGTCTCTAACATCTGACCCCTTTTTCTATTCATACAACAACCACCTTTCTTCAGGCCTTCAGTACTTTTGGACTAGATTATTGGAATAGCTTTTTCCTAATTGGTCTCCCTGATTCAAGTCTCACTCCACTCCAGGATACGTGACAACCAATTACAGTGATAGATATCCTATTACTTCCAGGATGAAATATAATATTATCTGTTTAGGTTTTAAAGCCTTCTATAACCTGGCTCTGATCTACCATTCTAACTTCATTGGACATTATACCATCCTTCTAGCATTGCCACTGATACAAAATGGTTTCTTCTCTCTGTTATTCACACATGGCATACCATCTCCCTTTTCTATGCTTTTGGACTGGCTATCCACCATACCAGAAATGCACTCTTTCTTTACTTCCTCCTCATGGAGTTCCTTTCTTTCTTTAAGGTGCAATTTATCCACTAGTTTCTGAATAAAACCTTTCTTATTCCTGCCTCATTCCCCTAATTGTTAGTACCTTCCTTCCCAAAGTACCTTGTCTTTTCCTCCTCCTCCTCTTTCCATCTGTCTATTTATTAGTTTAAGATTTCAGCTGTATATATTTTTACATGTACTTGTCTCACCATTACAATGAAAGCTCAGATCATCATGAGTAAGGGTCATTTCCTTCTTTGTCTTTATGTAGCCAGTACTTAGCACAGTGCTGGGTACATAATAAGTTCTTAATAAGTAATTTTTTATCAATTGATTTTCTCCATAACTCCTAGCACATAGGAGGTACACTCAGTAAGTATATATTGATTGACTACTTTCTCATGTGACATTGACACTTGACATTATTAAATATTTTATCCAGGACAGCTATTTTCAGGTCATTCCTATACTGTTCAAAACAGTTTGGGGAAACATAAGCAAACAAACAAATGCCAGTGAACTGGTCAAACAGATTTTTCTTTGAAGCCATTGGCGATAATCAGCCAAATATCTAAATTAGTTCCCAGTTGTTTTTGGCTGCTTCATGAACTTATCACCTGCTCCCCTCTTTCCTACTAGCTTGTGGTTTAGGAACCAATTTTAGTTAGTCATTATCCCCCCTTTCAATTTTTTTTTTACTATGTTTTTTGGAATTGGTCTTAAATCATCCTCTTAGAAAGAAGTGATAATGGTCACATATTTCTCCATAGGTTCAACCATCACATCAAATGTGGTCACAGCTACTACTACTGAAAATTACTGTAAGTTATATTCTCATTTGATTTTAAAAGTACCCTCCAGTAGTTTATTCCAGATGTCATGACTTTCTGCCTTTCTAAGGAATTAGTGCAGGATGTAAAATTTATATTTTTTTCTGAGAGATTTCCTGGGTGGGGTCCTAAACAAAGTTCATTCTAATTTAGATTTGATCACTAAAAAGAGAAGGCATTCTTATAAGCATCCCCACACATTCATGCATGTGATTGGACTTAGACACAGGTAGGATAGGGGATTGCTTAAGGGATGTGAAGACTCCTCTTCCCACTGGTTTGTTCCTGATGCTTAAGTTGTGACATTACAGCTTTGTTCCTTTGAGAATTATCTCCTACTAAAATCCCAGAATATGTGTGTGCACATGTGTGCACACGTGTAGATGCTAGTGGTTGCACTATATGTACAGAACCATAAAGATCAAGAACACAGTTATAACTGAAGCATAATTAGGTTCACAACTGGTTAAGATTGTGACCATAGGAGTCTATTACATTATAGTTGGATCTGATTACAGTGTGTAGATGTTACTAGGAAACAGCATTGCTTAGGGCAGTGTTATTGGGGGGATGCCAATATGTGTGTACAGCAAATATAAGTGAATCAGTTTGTACACATAGACAGAATCCCCAACACCTCCCCCCAGGTAAACTATTAAGAGAAAAGAGATCTTTCACTAATGTCTAATGTAAGGATCAAGCCAGGATAAAGTGAAAAGAGGTGAATTAAAAATGGAGAAAAGTAAAAAGAAGAAAAAGTCAGCAAAAGAAGCATAAAAAGAAAAAATGGGAAAGGAATGAAAAGTGAGCAGAAAGGCAAGGAAATAGAAGAGGACTAAATACTGTATTTAGTCACTGATTCATTTCCTATGCTTGAAGCCAACTTAGTAGAACTTGGCTCTTAAGAAGTATCACAGGTCCCAAACCCATTTGCTGCTAGTGTCTGCAAGAAGTCCTCTGTCTCCAGCCCTTTGCTCAAATGTTAGCTGGAAAGGTGGGGTTAAAACAGGAAATGGCCATATAAACAATTTGCTGAGTTGAGAGGTTTTCTTCAATAAGCAGAATTCACTTCTGAAATGTGGTCACCTGGGAAACCTGAGCATTGGTATTTTTAAATCTTAATCAAATAACCTCCTAAAGTGTTTGGACTATAACAAGGCATTTAATCTCAAAATGGCAGCTGGGAGATGTTAACACTTCTTTTCTAATTGGGATAGTATGGTTTTAAAAAATAAATAGGTATTTCAACATGCTCTTAATTAGACTTCCAAGCAAAGTGCTTTCTGTTTGAAGTTTTCTGATTACTTCAGGCAAATCTGGGCCTTCCTGAACTTAACACCTGCTGTAATTTGGAAGGAGGAGGCTCAAAGCATGATAAATAGACAAATAAGGAGACCTAGTTTACCATATAAAGGACAGGAGGCAATATGAACCTACTTCAGCATAGTGCATTAATGAAGCAATGGGAGTCTGGAAAATATTTGTGTGGCCTGGAGCCTGTGATTGGAAACATGCAGCAATTTTCCAAAGGCCCAGGTCTGTTCCAGGCAGGGAAGAAATCTGCCTGACCAGTTCCAATCCCTCTGCTGGACTGGCCTGGCCCCCCAGGGGGATGGAGAGTTGGAAGGAAAGGAATGATGGAGCTCCTTACTCTGCTGGAGCCCATGGAAAAGGTTTACCTTGTTTTAAACTCAAATCACTCACACAGTTATTTCAAATGGTATTTTCCACATCATTGTTTTTTTCTACAAGGGCTCACTAAATGCCTGAGAAGAGGCCAGATGCTACATGAAGAAGGACCCAGCCCATGGAACTGCCATAGTGGAGCTGATGAAGCTAATCTTAGGGAAATCCCAAGTATCTGATGTCCTGCATGTAGGGCTTGAGACAGGAAGAGAGCACATCATATAATAATTGCTCACTTTAACCTGTTTTGAAACTTTTCCAAGCCCAACATTTTGGGATCAGTTTACCTTCATGAAAGAACTCATCCTTTCTTAGGGAAAGCAATCAGTAGAGCCTATATTCAGAACCAAGAAACTCATTTGTCTGTATTACAGTTACAAATCAAGAAGTTGACACCCCTCCTGGCCCAAAAAGGTATGTCATAACTAATGGTGTGATCCGTAGAGCTCTGTTCAGAATATATTAGGTTTCCTGTTATTCATATTGCATTCTAAATATTACCACCTTACTGAGAATTATTATTGGTTTTAATAAAAGAAAATAATAGCAGCATCTAACATTATTACTAGTTGCTATTTTTAAGGAAATAATTCCCAGTATAGTTGGGGCTCTTCTACCATTTTTGCACTGAGAACTTCATTACTTTGCTATTTTTATTTTATATTTATAAATATTATAAATTATATAAATATAAAAATTATAAATATTTGTATATTACTATACTATGCTATTATATACAATATACAAGTCTTGGAAGAGAAATATCAAATGGGATCCTTTAAGCAGGAAATAGCTTAGCATTGGTGCTATGACTTGGTCAAGAAGAGGTGCAGGGAGTGTGATCTGAAGGACCTCTTCATCCCTTTCCAAATATCTTTCCCACCAGGATGCTTCCCTTGCCTCCTTTGTGACTTTGGATCAAACAAACAAAATATGAGGATATTATTTCCAGAAGGCTTTTACCTAAATAATATGGGGTGGGGTGATGGAGGCTAACTATTTCCCATTTACATGTCACAAGCATCAAAACTAGGCTAGTTATCAGCTAGCTTTCTGTAGCTTTGGAAAGCAGGGGATAGGGTATTAAAATGCTGCAGGAAATAATGAATATTTTTTCCGATGTGAGGTAAGAAATGTCAGAAATATGAAATGATGGGGGGCAACTGGTTGGCTCAGTGGATTGAGAGCCAGGCCTAGAGATGGGAGGTCCTGGGTTCAAATCTGGCCCCAGACACTTCCCAGCTGTGTGACCCTGGGCAAGTCACTTAACCCCCATTGCCTAGCCCTTATTGCTCTTCTGCCTTGGAACCAATACACAGTATTGATTCCAAGATGGAAGGCAAGGGTTTTATTTAAAAAAAAGAAATAAAGAAATATGAAATGGTGTACTTAAGAGGGGATAAATTAGGGTAGGTCACACTGCATTAGGGGAAACTCAGCAGCCAGGGGACATATCTGGTAAGAGTTGGTAAGTGTAAAAGGGGTACGATACAGAACATTGACCTTGCCACTTTGACAATTTTGTCTAAGCCTGGCTCTGCCAGTAAAATGAACTTTATTCATTTATTTTTATTTTGTGGAATTTCTTCTAAACATAACCCTGTATAATCCAGGTGATATAATTCTGTATTATCTCTCCATCCCCAACAACACAGACACACACTTGTACTCACTTAAAGCAACTCGTTGCATCTGCCGTTGGTTTATTTCTTCTTTCAGATGGCCTGTCAAAGGAACACATGACAAACTGTTAGTGAATAACCTAAATTCTGGAAAGATGCATCTGGCTGAGAAACCTCTGACCTTCAACAAAGACATCAGGTGGAGAAAAGGAGAAGGGTTAGGTTTTCCAGTTCAAGAGGAAACTTGCAAAATTGGCAGTGAAAGTGACAATAAAGCCAGGAAACCCAGAGGGTCACTACAAATGTTTTACATTCATTGAATTGAAACACATCAGACAGACCTTCAGAAATGCCTCAGTTGGAGTTTCTATGGCTACTACCAAGACATTGCCATCGTGTTATCATTGAGGGAGTAATAGGATGTGGTCTTTTGTTCATCCTTGGGGTGAGAGAACTGAGACCCTGATCAAATTTCACCTTCTCCAGGAAACCACATGCATAGCTGTCAAGGAAAAAGAGACCTGGGGGCTCGAGTTGTCCACCAGCTCAGTGGGAACCCACAGATATGGCTGCTACAAAAACGATGATACAACTGTAGTCTGCATTTACAGAAGTATGATTGGAGGAACCAAGGGAGGCTATAGATCTACTATACTCTGAAGTGTTCAGACCACATTTGTAGCTTTCACTGCCTAGCCCTTACCACTCTTCCCTCTTGGAACCAATGCACAGTATTGATTCTAAGATGGAAGGTAAAGGTTTTAAAAAAAAAGTAATGAGTTCTCTTTTGCTGCAAATGTGTAAGCAGAGGCAATATGATCTTCTCCCAGGGATACTACTCAAATGAGTCTGTGAGTTTGTTGATTCAGGAGTTCCCTTCCCTGATGCAAACTATTTGTGACTGACATCTCTGATTCTTGTCTAGCAGTTCATCATAGGAGGTCCAGCCAAGACACCGTAGTCCTTGGCTTTCTCCTAACATTGTTAGGTTACCATGAAGCACTTCGCCTCTCTATCTGTTATCTCTCCTTCTTGCCACAGCCCATCTTTCTGTTATATAATTTCTTGATGGATTCTCTTAGTCCTGTTCTTCAGAGTTCCTCACACCCACCAAATAAGTCTCCATTGTCTTCTAAGAAATTCACACAGGGGGCAGCTGGGTAGCTCAGTAGATTGAGAACCAGGCCTAGAGATGGGAGGTCCTAGGTTCAAATCCGGCCTCAGCCACTTCCTAGCTGTGTGACCCTGGGCAAGTCACTTGACCCCCATTGCCTAGCCCTTACCACTCTTCTGCCTTGGAGCCACAGTATTGGCTCCAAGACAGAAGGTAAGGGTTAAAATTAAAAAAAAAAAAGAAATTCACACCAAAGTTTAATTCTTAGGAAGTACAGAATTCTATGTATCACTGCCATATAAACAGTAGAATGTTAGTAGTAAAAAGTGGGTCTTTGCTTTCATGAAGTCTGGGTCAGTACAAGAGTTTCGTACTTTTTCTGGATGCAATCTAGGCCTCTCTTCTTGTGCCTGACATATTGTCCATTTGCATTGTTTGTCTCACACATAATATATGTATATATATATACACACACACATATGTCTATACACACTCAAACATATATACACATAAACTTGGATAAGATCAAAATTGTGTCTTTCCAAATGGATGTTAAAATCTAGACAATAGATATTCTTAATCCATTTGCTGTTTCCTATTTACAATATTCTGGGGGTTTGACGCAGTCAGCACATTGTCATTCACAAGGAGGAGCATCTGGAAGGTCTCATCATCCACAGGAAATTTCTCCCCAATATGGACTCTGCATGGATCTCCTTCAACAGAACGACAAACACCTTTGGCGAGCACACCTCTCTCTATTTTATGTTTCTCCGGATGTTTATTATCAGGGGGTTGTCAAACAGGATTATTTCTGCTACTATATCTTCCAAGAAATCTTAAATGAGTCAGAGAGGTTATAGAAGGAATTTCTGCATTAGGTGGGAGGTTGGGCTAGATGACCTCTATGGTTCCTTTCCACACTAAAATTACATGATTCTGTGTTTGGACATAAGGTAAAGCAGTGAGATGGAGGGTTTCTTTATGTCTAAGAGATTGATTTAGCAAATATACCAGTTGTTAAAATGTCAATGCAATCTGCCTCTGATATTCCACTTGCAGGAAGTGACCAGGCTAGTGTTCCAGGAAATGATGGAACATTTACTGCTCCTTAGTCTAGCATAAATCTCTCCTAACACTTTTTACATTCAGAAAAATGGTCTATAGCTGAAAAATATAACACAGTACCAGGATATGGAATAACCATGGGAGGTAATATGGAACATTCTGTAACACTCAGAATCATTGAAGTTTTAGAGTTTGAAGGAATATGATAAATGTTCATATAGGCAAATATCTACATATATCTATATATACACACACATATACACATGTACAAAGTCCAACCTCTTCAATTAAAGAACCCAGCCTGTAGAAACCCTGATAGAATTCTGCCTCTGAAGGAAAATGTTTAGTAACAGAAATTTATTATATTATAAAGTAGACTATTTTATTATGGAACAGCTTTGTTAGAAAGTTCTTCCTAATACTGAGCCAAACCTGGATCCTTGTAATTTTCACCTTCTATTCCCCATTTTATTGTCTGAAGCCAACTAGGATAACTCTTACCCCTCTTTCATATGTCAGTCTTTCAAATATTTCAAGACATTTTTCACCTCCATCTGCCTTAGCCCCAACTAAAATCTTCTCTAGTCTCCTTCCTCATTCCTTTCATTATTCTTCACTTAGCACCACCTTGGTTGCCTTTGTCTTCATCTGCTCTAGTTTCTGATGTGTGTCTTACCGAAATAAATTCATTATCCATAATAAAGAATCTATGGCAAGTGATCAAATCAGGGATTGCGTAAAATACATTCTTCGGAATTGGAAAAATAATTTCAAATAATAGGATAATAGGGGATGATTTCTGGATGTGCTGGACAGGGGAGAGGGAGGGTAGATAGAAGAAAGCATTCTAGACACCTGCCAACACTGAATTCTCACCTCTGACAATTCTCTCTATAGCTCAATATAGAATAGGGCCAAGGGTAAGTGGGTCCAAGTTTGCCAACCATGAAGAAGGCAAACTAGAAAACCAAGTTAGCTCAGTCCAAATTGATTTCTTCCTTCTCATTTGTTAGTACTCATGAGCATAAATTGACTTTTAACAGTTAATTATCTCTTCATGTATCAATGCTTTATCCCATCAACTTGCTGCAGTGTTCTTTGAGAATATGCTTAATTTTTTCATACAGTGTCCATCATGGTTCCTTGCACATGGCAGGTGCATTTAATGGGTCATAAACTTCAGCTCCTTTCGAGAACTTCCAAGTCTCCTTTCTCCTGGAGTCTCTGGGGATTTCCTTGAATAGGGCTCTTACAAGGCAGATAGTCAAAGAAGTCTGGGGCTAGGATTAAGGGAAATTTGCAGCCCTGTGCCTGTGAAGAACTAGTCATGTAAATAAGCAGGGGAATTTAGCCATCGGGAATGCCAGTTCTATAAACTCCACAAACATAAATGTTGACTCTCAGAACAATGAAGCATTCCTTGAAAAAAGCTGGGTTTTCGTAATGTAGCATTTGGACAAGATAGTTTTAGAGTGTAGTTAAGCAAAGCGGGATTTTGAGACTTGGCTAGCCTCTCCCACCACATGGCTAATTCTCTTTTCTGAAATCTCACCAAACAAGTGTATAAAAATAGCTCCACGACTGGTACCAAATTGTTTTTTTCCAGTGGAGTCATTCTTCATGTGCAGATAACAGTCTCAATAATATGTTGGATCCACAGGTTTTGGCAAAAGAAAGAGTTGAGGGGGATTTCAGAATTCACTCAGCATGCAGCTTGCTGTCATTATCCTGGTGATAAATTTGCTGGTTTTGGCCCGAGTTTCTGGCTACAGTCATATCCAGAGGTATGGAAAAGAGATGAAACAGTAATAGAGAACTCCCAGCCTGAGGCAAGAGGCAGTCTGGGAGAGAAACAGGACAAATCAAGGATGAAAAGGAAGAGGATGATGGAGAGGGAGAAAGGGCAAGATGCCTCTTATGTGAGAATGCTGCTAATTAGTTCTTATAACCCCACATGGGAGAAAGCCTTTTCCTGCTTCCTGATCATTAATTAGCTGATTTGGAAGGAGGGAGGGGAAAATGGTAGAGGCTAGGTTGATCCCATATGAAAATTTTGAGTGAAAATATCTCACTGTAGAACTCTTGGTTGGGTGTGGTGGAGGAGTAGGGGGGACAGGAAGTGTTGAGGGGAGGGTACTTTTGAGTAGGGAGGCGATTTGAATAAGGCAATATACTATAAAGACATAGAATGCAGTGTGCCCTATTATGGGGCAGGTTACATCTAAGACTATTCCTGTGGAGTAAAATCCAACATAACTTGGTTTAATTGTAGCATTTTGGATATGTTGGTTTTCCCTTGGTTGTTAAATTTATTTAGCATCCATATTGTTTTTAAATGGCAAACTAAATTGAAGCCATCTCTTTGGGTAGACTTGTCCACTTGGGACCTTTCTGCAAGAAGCCATTGTGGGAGTGGGGGTGGGGTGGGAAGTCTACATGCTCTTTATGTTAAATTCTGCCCTACTCTTGGATTTTAAAGCACTATCAACCAATCAATTTGACTTAGCATCTCCTGTGTGTGCATGGGGCTGTGGGAAATACAAAGATTATTTTACAAAGATTAACCTATGTCTTGGTCCCAAACCCAAATAGTTGATAAACTAGTTGGTGGGGAAAAGACAGATAAACATGAAAAGATAAGGAACAATTCAAAGTACTGAAGGCAGTAAGTGCTGTGGGAGTTTAGAAGGATAGATCAGTGGGGGCTGGAGGGGAGATCATAGATACAGCAGGCTGTGAGGGATGAGTAGGATGAGAATTTTTGAAAGTAGATGTCATGAGGCAGGTAGGAGAGCACAGTAGATAGAGTGCCAGGTTGGGAGGACCAGGGTTCAAATCTGGCCTCAGCTACTTCCTAGCTGTATGGTCCTGGGCAAGTCACTTAACCCTGAGTGCCTAGTCTTTCTCATTCTTCTGTGTTAGAATTGATATTAAGACAGAAGGAAAGGTTTAAAAAAGAAAGAAAGAAAGAAAGTGGATGTCAGAAGAGGAAAAAAAGAATCAGCAGCTTGAAGGGCAACTTTATTTTGATTTTTCTTTTTTACTATGGCTTCAAAGAAGGGACTTCATATAAAAATAGTCAGCTAAGTCTACAATAGCAAGAGGCAGCCAATTTATCTATGGTAATTAATCCATGGAGTTGGCATGGCACAGAGGGAAGAGCATGAAAGTTGGAGTCTTCAGAAGACCCAGTTCTGCTACTTATCTGTGCGACTTTGGGCAAGTTGCTGAATCTCTTTGCCTCAGTTTCCTTAACTGTCCAATGAGGGGATTGAACTAGATGACCCCAAAGATGTCTTTTAGTTCTAAATGTATGATTCTATGAATAAGGGAAGAATATTCTAGGCAAGGAGAACTACCTGAGCAAACATTAAGAAGTTGGGAATGTATAAGGTGTATTTGAAAATAGTGAGTGGTTTGACTTGTAGCAGGAGGAGAAGGTCCATACTTTACAAATAATATCTATTTGCTCCTTACTACAACCCTGGGAGGTAGATGATGATATTATCCTCCATTTTACAGTTGATAAAACAGAGGCAAACAAGTTATGTGACTTGCTTAAAGTCACACAGCTAGTAAATGCCTGAGGCTGGATTTGAATGCAGGCCTTCCTATATCCATTTGCCATTGGCTGCCCCTGGTTGGTAAGAAGGTCAGAGTTAGATACGGTTCCTACTAGAGGACTATAGGACCAGGATACCAAGGCCATCCAAGATTTCAAAGCATGAGAGTGAAATGAAGAAAAAGGCTGATATTAGGAAACCTAGTGAGTCAGGAGACTGTCCTGAACCAGATTAAGGAAGTAATGGGCTAGACTGGAGCCAGGTGGCTAGAAATAGAACTCTCATGGTTCCCTCTGTCTTATTTCCTGCAGAGAGCAGCAGTCCCAAAGAGATATGAGAATGCGAAGTGTAATTAGGAACCAGATTAGCCATCTCTTAGTTTGGCTAAGAAAGATCCAAGAAAAACTGTGGGTAAGAAGAGAAAGAATAGAATGACTTCATACTGGTGAACTTGCTTAAATTCATAGTTCATGCCACTAGGAATAAGACAACTCACACTGATATGGCATTTTAAGATTTGCAAAGCACTCTTCTCAAAACAGCCCTCTTTTATAAAGGAGGAAAGTCAGCTTGGAAGTGTCTCATTGGCAAGGTTTATTCAGGCAGGAGATGTTAGAGCTGAGATTTGAATCCAGGTCTTATAATGCCAAGACCTGTCAGTTAGTCCCATTTTTACTACATTGCACTGCCTTGAGAGAAAACATCAATAACATAAATTAAATTTGTATTGTGTATGTGAGTATACAAACATATGCATACATTCATATATACATATACATACACACACACATATAATAGTGGTTAGATGGAATCTCAGAGGTTAGCTAGTCTAACACCTCTCCAAACAGGAATCCCCTCTATTGGTACCCAACAAATGTTTCTCCCTTTGTTCAGTTCTTGAATTTCTCCAGAGATGGGAAACTTACTGCTTCAGGGGAATCTATTCCACCTTTGGGCAGATTTACTTTGTAAGCTCTCTTTGTATCAAAATGAAATCTGCCTTTTTACAGCTTCTATCAGTTGCCCCGCTTTCTATTCTCTCAAGAGTAAGCAAGACATGTCTAGTCCCTTTTCCAGAGGACAGCCTTTCAAATACATGAGGACAGCTCACAGGTTCCTGGGATATTAGAAGTATTAACTCTCATGTGTATGAATGTCATCATCAACACTTCAAAATCCCTGTTCACATGGTGTTAGGACCAAATTCTACTCCTCTTTCTGACTGTACTTTCTCCACTATATTCTCTATCTTCTATATAGTGATTCAGGCATCATTTACATACCTTTCCCTCCTTAGAATGCTTCATCCTGTTCTCCAGTATCATTAGGTTCCCTTCTTATAGCTTGTAGATTTACCCTTCCTAGTCCTCCTTTGAGAAATGTCCAACTATGTATTTGAATACCAAATCTCTGAGTCCACCTGTTCAAGATCAAATGCCTTCAACATCCTTTGAAAAGGATGATTTAATTTTATTTCATTAACAAATGTACACATGTTTTCCAAGATTTCATGATTCATGTTATCTCCCTCTCCTCCTTCAATTACACTGGGTTTTACATG
The DNA here is from genome assembly GCF_027887165.1 of Monodelphis domestica. Lineage (NCBI taxonomy): Eukaryota > Metazoa > Chordata > Mammalia > Didelphimorphia > Didelphidae > Monodelphis > Monodelphis domestica. The sequence continues at coordinate 279,302,375 of NC_077228.1, forward strand.
TATTTTCACACAAAACCCATTTCCATACTACTCATTTTTGTAAGAAAGCAATCTTATAAGACCAAAACCCCCAAATCAACATGTGATGAATCATGTTTTCATCTGCATTTCTACTCCAACGGTTCTTTCTGTATAGGTGGATAGCATTCCTTTTCATAAATCCTTCAGAACTGTCTTGGATCACCACATTGCTATTAGTAGCAAAGTCTATCACTCTTGATGAGCCCAAACATTGCAGTTACTATGCTCCATGTTCTCCCAGTTCTGCTTATTTCACTACGCATCAGTTCATATGGGTCCTTCCAGCTCTTTCTGAAATTATCTTGTTTGTCATTCCTTACAGCACAATAGTATTCCATTACCATCATGTACCACAATTTTTTCAGCCATTCCCCAATCAAGGGGCCTCCCCTCAGTTTCTAATTCTTTGCCACGACAAAAAGCGCAGCTATAAATATTAATTACATAATTACATAATAGGTCAAAAAGGATGATTTAAAAAAATAATACCTGACCTATCTTTGAGATTACAAAAAAAATGACCAACTGCTTGGATAACAGACTTTAATCAGAGAAACTTGGTGTGAAGGTTCTCCCCCCCCCCCCCACATACCTAAATATTTCTCTTCTAACTTTTACTGTGTGGTCTTTTATGCCAAATTTTAAAAAAGTAATTAAAATTGTCCATTTTTTATCTTTTGTGATCTTCTCTATCCATTGTTTAATCATAAACTTTTTCCTTGACTATATTTGGCAAAGGTACTTTCTTGATCTTCTAATTTGTCTTTTAGTCATATCTTAATTTGGAACTAATCTTGGTGTGTTGTATGAGATACTGGCTTAAACTTAATTTCTGCAGATTGCTTTACACTTTCTCCAAAATATTTTGTTGAATAGTAAGTCCTTAACACAGTAGCTGGAGTCTTTGAATTTATCTACAATTTTGATATTATGTTCATTTGTTTTTGAATGTTGACCTAATTTGTACCAATGACTGGCTTTTCTATTTTTAAAAATGCGTATCAAATAGTTTTGGTGATTACTGCTTTGTCATATAATTTGGAGTCTGTTATTGCTAGAGGGTTTTTTTTTGCATGTGTGTATGTGTATGTGTGTGTGTGTGTGTGTGTGTGTGTGTGTGTGTGAAATATTAGCCAACCACAGGCATTCCTTGATGGCAAATGGATGAGATCTCTTGGAAGGTGTGGATAGTTCTTGGCATCAGGGAAGCACAAATACTTCCCTGGGCTCCCTTTTGGTGAAAGCCAGAGGATCATAGTACTATAAGGTGGTCAGGGTGGTACATCCCTTGCTGGGGTGCATGTTCTTAAAACCACTAACTGAATATGACACCTGAGAAATATTTCTCCTCATTTTAGGATTTTCCGGCTTCCTTTTGGTGTACCATAAGTCATTTTAGTCTTTTAAGTCACTTTACTACAGCTAAGCAAAAATCGGCTTCCATTTCTTTCTGAAATATAATGGTTTTAAAGAAACTATGTAGTGAAAAATGAAATTCCATGTGTTAAGTTACTATGACTTGTTATAGGGGCAGGAATTCTGCTTTACACTGGAACTGATTTTCCAGCTAAGCTTGACTTCATCTCCTGGGTTAGAATAAGCAACAATTCTGTAGAGGACCTCCTTTTAGGATAAGAGGTCTAGGTTATAGACTGGGTCTTTAAGGCAAATTTCCCCTTAACACTAGAATCCCCCTCCTCTCACAGAACCTCTCATCATTAATAATCTAACTTTGCTATTGGAAATGCTTTCATTTGTAAGGATGACTACATTGAGCCAGTATCTAGATGATCTTTAACAATTTCAGGTTCCGGGGCTTTTCTTGATCATCCAGCAGGATCAAAGACTGAACCCTACCACCCATTCCCTTCTACATCAGCCATAAATTGAAGACTAGAGACTCTATCCTCTGTCTCTAACCAGGTGGAGATAATATTTTCAACCAGAGAGCTAACAACAAAGTTGACTTTGGTTCAAACTTTGCTTCTGATACATACTGGCTAAGTGACGCTTTAAGATGTGGCTCCAAGCCATATTTAAGACCAAGTTCCAGAGAAGGTGCCAACTTGCACTGGTTAAGGGCATTTCTTCATCTAGAGGTTCAATTGTACCGATGAAACTACAGGCTCAGTCCTTAATTGCTGTTCTAACATTCATACACACATGCACACATATGCACACATATATGAATGCACACATTTTCTAGGCAGCTGTTTCCTAAATTCAGTATTCCATCTCCTGGGTCTGGTTTTGTATAAGCTGACCCCCACCTCCCCACATACTTACTATGTTCTTCCTGACCTGTGCCGGATAGAATCCCTACTTCCCTCAAAACTCAGTTCAAATGATGCCTCCTATAGGAACTTTTGGAAATCACTTTGGTTGTAATTTGCTAATTTTCTAAACATATTTCTTTCCAGTAGAATGAAATCATGAGATTAAGGTTTGTCCTGTTTTCATTTTTATATTCTCATGCCTAGCACAGGGATCAACACATAGTAAATGTTGAATTAATGACTACTGAATGAATGAATGAAACTAATATTTCCCTCTCTGGGATTTTCATTCCAGCTACTAAAATAATGACAATAATAATAAACAATGGGGAAAAAATTGGCAAATTCTGGGCACCAGACCAAGTTTCCAGTTGCATAAAGTTAAGACAATGGAGACAGTTACTATTATTACATTATACAGAAATAGTCTACAGACATTTAGATAGAGAATATAAGTAAATCTGTGGATTTCTTAAACATGTTGAAGCAAGCATATTGATGGGAATATACTAGTGTGAAAATAATTATCTTTTTTTTAGCACTGAGAGTGGTTTCCTTCATATTATAAAGTTTTAAGGATTTGGAGATTCTGAGTAGGTTGGCATCTATCTATTCTGGAGATAACTTTGAAAATCTGAAGATGCTGGTCTCAGATAAGGAGGAATATAATAAACTTCTAAGACAGCCTTGAAATGAACTGTTTCAGATCATCATTATTTTTTATGTTTGAAGATGCTGTTGTTGCGGCTGTTGCCAGCGATCATTATCTAAGGAGGCAGGGAGGGCTGTTGCAGCTGCAAGCTCTGACATTCCTCTGCTGCTCTCAGGACTTATCACAGGGGATGCACAGAGGCAATTCCCTGGGGAGCGCCATGAGACATTCTAGGCTCCTCAGACCCTGGAATGGGGGAGGAGAAGAGGGAAACAGGCATTTCCTTTCATTCTGTACTATGATGTAAATGTTGAGGACCATCTATTCCCAGTGTCCATGTGATCATGGGTCTCTTTACCAAGGGATGTATGGAGAGTAGTAATACTTTATGATTTGGGTTATGATTAATGGGCACTGAGAATACATCAGTGTTGGGGGGTGCAATGGAGACCACAACAGAATAAGGATCAGTTGGAGGGTATGGAGGTGGTTAGCCCAAAGAAAAAAAGACTTAAAAGAGTACACAGTAGCAGTAATGGACAGGTTAGTGGTACAATGGATAGAATGCCAGGCCTGGAGTCAGCAAGACTCATCTTCCCGAGTTCAAATCTGGCCTCTGATATTTCCTAGCTATGTGATGTCAGTTAAGTCACTTAAACCTGTTTGCCTCAGTTTCCTCATCTGTAAAATGAGTTGGAGAAGGAAATGGCAAATCACTCCAGTGTCTTTGCCAAGAAAATTCAATATGGATCATGAAGAGTCATATGTGAGTGGAAATGCCTGAACAACATTTGGAAGACAGCCTAAAGTTGTCCTTCTCAGTTTTGGAGGGCAGAACTAGGAACAATGGCTAGAAATAGCCAAATTCTGGCTCCAGGTAAGTTAAGAATTACTAGCAGTTAAAGCTGCCTAAAGATAGAGTAGACATTTTTTAAGGGTGTTGTGGGCTCCCTCTTACTGGAGATCTTCAAATGAAACTAAAGACCTTGTCATGAAAGTTTTTAGGGAATTCTTGTTCAGGTCAAAGTTGAGCTAGATGACCTCTGACGTCTCTTCCAACCCTGAGATTCTGTGATTCTGTAAGACTTTAAAAATTCGATGCTAAAACTTAGAATTACTGACTTCCAGACAGGACCACATCCCAGCTTGCCACTAATGATTTTTTGGGTACCCTGGTATATATAAATATTACACAGGCTGTGACCCAGAACCATTCCATGTAGTAGCCTATGTTTGCAAACTGTCATCCCTTTCATTTTCATTGATTACTACATGTGACACTTATAGGAAAACAGGGCAGTAGAATTTCTATTTGTGATTTATACTATAACCAAAGAACAGGAAGATCTGGCCAAGGAAAAGGTGATCATTATGTATATGGAGGTTTGATGGAGGTTCATCAGTAAGAATTTATAGAATGCTTCTTATTTGGATTTTTTATGATGTAAGTGCTTCAACTCTCCTAAGTCCTAAATGGTTATGTTATAGTGTCCTCCCAAACATAGGAAAAAACTGTCAGTAATTTTCATATATTGCCTGTAGTTTACAAAGGGCGTATGATCCTGTGTCATCAATGGTAGTTCTTAAGTTTTCCTCTTTTCTGACACTGCCCAAGAGTGAAAGAGAGAGGTGAAGTCCCTGGGGCTTCTGGCTTTTATCTACTCTCTGGAGGGTTACCCTTTATTCTATTGCATTCACTGCAGGCCACATAGACATTTCCCATCTACAAACTTTATTATAGTATGAAGAAAAACGGTAGTATAAACTACATGCAGGTAAGTTATCTTAAAAATTATTCTAATAATTCTTTTTCTGACTGGAATATGAAACGTGTTAGATATTCTTTTTTTCCTTGTTTCTACCAATGGGTTACCACATTGTGCACAATTTGTATCATGGGATTATTGTTGGTCAGTGCCTTGTAGATCTTGAGATGATATATAAATGCATAAATAATCTTTTGTCTCCCTCCCTCCAAATCTTACTCTTCCTTCAAGACCTATACTAGGTACTACCTTCTCCAAGAAGACTTCCTGATTTGCTCACCTGAAAATGATATTTCCCTTCTCAAATTTTTCACAGCACTTTGTCTATACCTTTCCCCTTGTATTAATCAGATTCTTCATTGCATACAAGTTGCTTGTATATTGTCCCTCCCCCATCCCCCAAAGATTGTAAAATCTTTGAAAAAACTTGTGTTGTTCTTATCTATCTACTCTTTCTCTATGAACAGTGCTTCACATGAAGTTGCTCTTCAATAAATATTTCTTAAATTGAATGAAATTGTTCCTGCATTCTTGCTCCTACCACCTTCTCACTAGGGCTCCAGTGAGAATTCATTTTCTCAATTCTCTTTGCTGTTCCCAAGTAATCATATTTCCTTGGAACCTCTCACATTTCCTATTTAGGTTACTTTCTTTTATTTATTTAAAAGCTCCTTACTTTCTAATTTAGTATCAACTCTAAGAGAGAAGAGTCCCAAGAGCTAGGCAATTGGGTTTAAGTGACTTGCTCAGGATCACATCGCTACAGAGTGTCTGAGGCCAGAGTTGAACCAAGGTCCTTCCCTCTCTATTCACTGTGCTATCTAGCTGCCCTCATTCAAGGTATTTTAAAGTTAATTCCAAGTGACTTCTACTACAAATTTCAAAATACTTAAGACTTCCATTTATATTTTAATATTTCTAGCTCTCTGACTGAGAGGTTAACTTTAAATTTATCAACAAGCCTTTAGAGACTGATTATCCTTTTCTGGTTCTTTATATTCAGAGACGACTAAAGTATCTTCTTGCTTCAATAAAAGAAAATAACAGACTGTTTAACAGCCTCACTTGACATGTTTGGGGATAGAGCCCAAGTTTTCAGTGCCTGTGATAATTCCCACTATCACTCCCCTATTAGAAGATAATATTACATCTCTTTTTATTATTGTCCTTCCTTCTGATCAAATATTGAAGAGAGGGAGAGGGAACAGGGTGAAGAAAAGGCAGAAAGAATCTTAGATATCACACATCATTCTATCGAAGCACCACTTTGTACCCCACAGAGAGCTTAATATAGGATCTTCTTTTCTCTTTTTGAAGTCTAGGGTAATTGGCCCTACCAATTCACTTTGGCCTTTCCTTTTTTTTTTGTTAATTTTAGGGATCTAGTAATACTATAGAATTTAGTAAGCTTAGAGTCCTCAATCTAGGAAGAAGTCTCTTACTTCCCCTAGTCCCTGGGCAGACATAGGCTTCTCTTCTCTATGGTACAGTCTGCTGGTCAATGTTTCCCCTTCTCTTTCACTCTTCTAAAACAAATGCTCACAGAGCAATATATTAGCTTATCTTTATCTGCAGATAAAATCCATTATAAAAGTACAAATAGCAAATCAAAGTTTAAAAAGAGCAAGAAACTCCGAAGAAGAAGACTCTGCCAGTTTGCCATGTAGCAACCTTGGAGGATGGGAGGAGGGTGAAAGGTGAAGGAGGAAGTAGAGAACATATAAATTCACCAGGTCCCAGGGCAAGGCAGGTAGTGGTAAAAGGCAAGTTTTGCCTGTGCAGATTACTCTTAAAGTATATCTGAGCCAGACAAGGATCCAACTGCTCACCATTAAAGCCAATCCACTATAGTAATGGCAACCAACTCCCACTGCAGGTGAATGTCTGCAGCTCTGATGCCTTCTCTGAGGAGCTCCAATGTCCCCAGACTCTCATGTCTTACTTGGTTGTCACTTCTTATGATCCTTCAGTCTCTTCTTCTAGCTGGAAAGAATGCTCTTCCCAGTAGCCCTAGCTGCCTATATGGGGTTACATTAGAGCTGAAACTTCAGGGAATGAGAATCTGGAAAATGGCCCAGAAGACAAGCAGCAGATGCGGTCTTAGAGGGGGAAAATTGCCTGCCTCTGATTGCAGCAGAAGACAGAAGGCATGTTCTTTTGGCTGAGTGAACACTGGTCTCAGCACCTGAGGGAAGACTTGGAAGAGGATTTCTCTAATATGTTTGCCTCTGGGGGGGAACAACGGAAAAGAGGCTCAATGTTGGAAGGAGAAAAGGCAAGAAAGGCAAGCAAATGGAAAAGTGGCCATCCTTTCAAACTCAAATTGCATGATTATATTTCCAATTGAACTGCTGAAGACATGAAACCTAGTGAAAATTGTTCTTTCCTTAAAAATATCAAAAGCTAATATTTTGCAGACAGATCTCAGAGGGCCATGCTTGGACAGCAGGGCTAGGTCCTGTGCTGTCCAAAATAAACACACCTGATCTGAATTTGGTCAAGTCACAAGACCAAATGAGTGGCCAGAGAATTAATGGAGGAATTTAAAGATTGCTCTTCATCAGCATCAACTACAAATGGCTTCTGCTTTTGGGAATTTGTCTGAGTGTGGCAAGGTGGGGGCAGGGTAGATAATGGGTCATGATTGTGGGGTAGGAGCTGACAGACTACCAGGCTTTATTTATTTATTTATTTTGGTGCCCACCTTATAATTTCATTAATGTAAGACATTTTTGCTATGGGAATTCCTTTTATCAATGCAGATCTGCAGCTCATTTGTAATTTTTAATCTTAAGAGTTGCCCAGAGATACTGAGATGCTTGACTTCCATAATGCCATAAAACATTTCTTTTTTACTTCCAGGTAGGCACTCTAGCTATTACAACAAGATAATTTCAAAAGGGATTTTGAAATTAGTCTGGCAGTGAAATGTTTTTGGTCATTCTTTCACTGCCCTTTTCCTTAAAGTAATGGATACAGATTTCCCAGCAGCAGTCTGTTTTGTAATAGGTGTAAATAAGGAGGAAATACCTATGATGTTAGATGATCAGCGGGGAACTTTGCCACAAGTATCACTGGAGCAAAGAGGGATGGTCTGGGCAAGGGACTTTCTGCAACATAAAACCTCAGAAACCTGCTCTTACTGGTTATGCCTTGGCAGCCTAGTGCCATCCACATTCTCAGGCCATAAGTGAGAAAGGTAGGGCTCTTTAAGAGAAACGGAAGAGTTTCTACTTGGGCTTTAGGAAATTGTGCCATTCAGACAGTGAGCTAGAAAGAACAATGAACAAACCAAGGATGCTGCCCCCAACTTGGCAGCACTATTTATACACTTTCATAGTGATGAGAAGAGCCGCTTCTCTTTAAAATGGCAAAGTCAGCACTTGCTAATACCTCTTTATTATCTCTGCTCATAGAAAGCAGCCTTTTCAACTTGTGGTATTTAATATGCTTAAGGTTCCCCTCATTTAGCTTATCTCCACAAAACTAAATAAAAAAGGCAAGAAGACACAAAGGACATTAAATTTCTTTTGGGTCCCCTGCTTAATTTTCTCAGGCTCAATGCCTGATTCTTTAAAGCCAAATGCCTAATAAACACTTGCTGAATTCTGATGGGTCCTGAACATGTATCTACAGGACTGGTGTTACTGGTCTATCATCCAGGAAGATAGGACCTTCCCTCTCCTTTTCTCTCCAACCCAATCTTTCTAGGAAGAAACACCATCATAATGTGAATAGGGCTTCCCAGATCTAGGATTATATTTGCTCATTCCTTTTGGTTATGGTTTGGATTAGAATCTAGTAGCTGAGGCTCCTTTCAATTCTCAAATTTTCTGAGTCTGTGAATATATTCTGTGTGATGGAGATTTCATTTCTTGCTCTTTCAGTTTCTCTAGAAATTAAAAATAACCATTTGCTTCTGCATGTTTCTGGGCTATTTATGTATGATGGGGCATTTGAAACTATTTCTTTGATCATCATTATCATGATCACAAAGTTAATCACCAGTTTTCATTTGGTACAGTGGCAAAGATCAGGGTAGTATCTAAAAGCTGGGTAATCCTGCCCCCCTCTTTTCCTCTTACAGTACTTTGGGTAGCGAAATGGAGGTAGGGTTAGCACACTGGTCTCATTTGAGGAGAGGAGACTTTTTAGCTAGAAAGTCTTGGATTTTAATTCAATACACTAAGAAGGGACTCTTAGGCAAGGATGCAAAGGGAGTAATTATCTTTTTTTCCCCCAGGCTATTCAATAGAAGAAGGTTCAGACTGATTGGGACAGGTTCAAGGCAGGGGAATTTCCAAAGTGAAAATAAGGTTAAGTGATGACTTTCAGGATAGTGTCAGGTTGGTCAAGTGTGGATTCAGAGGGGCAGCTAGGTGGCTTAATGGATAGAGGGCCAGGTCTGGAGACAAGAAATCTTGGGTTCAAAATTGTCCTCAAATACTTCCTAGCTATGTGACATTGGGCAAATCACTTAACCCTAATAGCCTAGCTTTTGCTGCTCTTCTGCATGGGAACCATATCAATTCTAAGATGGAATTTAACGGTAAAAGAAAAAAAAAAGTGTGAATTAGGAGTCCCCTGAGTGCAGGATTCAAGGTCTCACTCATGCTGTATTGTACCTAGCATGGTAGCATATCCCAGAAAAGCAAAGCTTCAATAAAAGGCTGCTGTTTCAGGAAGCTAGAGAATGCTGGCTCTGGCTGGGGCAAGGCAATCTTTCTGGAAAGCTGCTATATTGAGAAAGACTCATGGATAAACAAACTCTCCTTAAGCTGAATAGAGATAAACTATAATTTCTTCTATCCATCTTCTGCAAGTCTCCTGACCTTTTTTTATGCAGCTGAGCAGCTGCAATAGATTTTGCTGGTTTGACCAGAGAAGTGACAGATATGTTTATTATGATAAAATCCCCCAAAAGGAATTCTAAGAAATTAAGAACTGTTTTCAACATTGTATAAATTCACTAATGAGGCCCTGACTAGGTAGGCTTAACTTTTCATTTTTTTGAGTTGAGAACCACAGATTCAACTCCAAGAACTAACTGCACCATATATCTTCTCTTCTCTATTAGACTAACACTGTGTGAACTCCTGGAGGGCAAGGATAGTGGCTTATTCATCTTCGTGCCCCACAGCACTTGGTACAGTGCCATGTTGAGTAAACAGCAGTCAAATGAAGGAGAGAATGAACTATTAAACCCAATACTACAGCTCTTTATCCAATACTTTCAACAATAGCGTTTTCCCACCCCCTATCCTCCTGCCCTCATTGGCTATGCTGAGCTCAGGAGAAGCCACATGGTTCAGACTCTGGAAACTGTCCAAAATAATTCATCACAACTTGACTTCTTCACCTAACAAGTATGCATCAGATTATGGTTTGAAGGGAAAATTCTTTCCTTTATTGAAGTCTTATTTCAGAAAAACCAATTCTGGCATCCCAGCATTGTCTATCTTCTTTCCCTATTGGAATCACTCTGATTGTTATTAGAAGTCTATGATTAGTTCACTGTCCCCCATTTTTTACACTCTTAGAGTATACATTCAGAACTCAGATGATTGATCCACCCATAACTCCTGTTTGTCTTCTCTCTTCTGCGTGGAATAATTGTGCTTAATCTTCTTATTGCACCCAGACTATTGCTAATCTTGGCAACACTTGACTCCTCTTACTTGGACTCTAGTACTGGCTACTGAGATGTTACATTTATCCTCACCTAGATTCCTATGCCCTTTGTTGGCTCTGCTTTACCAGTTCCCAATCTTGGATCACTCCCATCATTGCTTTCTTTGATCCTGCTGCTGCTAGAGAATAATTTCTGGAGAAGACTCAGAAATAGCTGTGTCGTTTAGGACCTTGCTATTATTGACTGGCAATATTTTCATACATCATCATCATTATCATCCCTATCACCATTATCATTATTATGTTCTAGACCTTCCAAGACAACTTGCTAAATATTCTCTTATTACTTTTTAATAACTTCACTTTGATGGTTGTCCACATTTCTGTGACTTCCTAAGATTAGGACTCTACTCAGAAGCTACCCAGTCGAACCCTCTCATTTTATACATAAAGGAGCAGAGGCTTAGAAAGGTTAAATGATTTGTTCAAGGACATATATTAAAATCATGCCTCTGTCATTTACTGGCTATGTGACTGGTCAAACTGTGTAACCTCTCTGTGAGTATCTTGAGGGGAAGGACTTTTTTGCTTCTTTTTGTTTCCCTTGCACTTAGCAAAGTTCCTGGCACATAGCAGGTGCTTAATAAATGTTGATTGATGGGTCTGAGTTCACAGATATCTTCTCCTTCGTATGTGCTTTTGCTTTGTGCTTGTAAGCTGACAGTTCAAGGAAGATAACCCACAAATGTGTCCACATGGGCATTTGGCAAGTTTTTTGGAGGTCTTTGCTCTTAGAACACCAACAGAGAGTTGGCTGCCCTAGATTCAGTTTTGTCACATGTCTGAGCCAACAAAGATTTTCCTTTTCCCTTGAGGTGTATCCATGGCAGAGCTGGGACCCCATCATTTGTTCCTGGCATTGGTAGCATCTTTCCCACTCTTTACTGGCTCCTTCCCCACTGCCTTCAGAAATGTACTAGTCTTCAAAATATTTTGTTTGAGCTTGCTTTTCTCTTGAGCTACAATCCCATTTTCCTCTTGACATCCACTGCCAACTTTCTCAAGTGAGTATTCTATACCTACTACCTCTATTTCAGCTTGACAACCTCCTTGTTCACCAGCCTGCAATTTGGCTTCTCTCCCTACTACTCAATGGAAATACTCTCTTGCAGAGGACCAGTGACATTCATATACAATAATAAACAATCGATTTCAAGTGCTTATGATATGGAGGAGATTGTGCTAGGTGTTGGGGATGTGAAGAGAAGCATGAAAAACAGTCCCTCCCCTAAAGAAATTTACATTCTGTTGAAGAAAGATAACATGAAAATGTATAATAGTTTATATTATTAATATATCCATTGTTTGAAGAGGAAGAGGACAGTAAAAGTTAGGTGGTTCAGGAAAGGCTGAGCCTTGAAGGAACCTAAGGATTCCAAGAAACAGAGGTGAGGCAGAATTAAACTAAGGGCATAGTAGGTTATGATGATGGTAGCACAGACTGTAAAAATGTATGGAGATGGGGGATGGAATGCCAAGTTTAGGGAAGAGAAAGTAGGCTAATTTAATTGTAATGAGGGGTGTAATGTGAAAGTTTGAAAATGTACAGTGGATCCAGCTTGTGAAAAGCTTAAAATGCCAAATAAAGGAGTCTATATTCTATATCAGAGGCAGTAGGGAGCCACTGAAGTTTCTTGAGTGGGTGGAGTAACATGTTCGACACCTAAAGATGATTTCAGCTGCTATGTGGAAGATGGATTGGAGAAACTGGAAACAGAAACTATTTAGGAGGTTCAGGTAAGGGATGAAGAGAACCTAACCTAGGCTTGTGGTCATGTGAGTAGAGAGAAGGGAAAAGATGCAAGAGATATTGTGAAGGTACTAGTCTCAGAAGTCAGCTAATCTCCCTTCTGGTTTATAAAACAACAACAATTGTACAATTAAAACAACAACTGTTTAATTCTCAATTAAACCTCTGGATTATCTAAAGAAAATTATTAGTTTCAGACTGGTTTTTCATCACTGATGGTAGAAAAAAGCTAAGTTGCCATATTCTGTCATCATCTGCTGGACAGTATTAAGGGAATATAAACACTTTAATAGTGATATTTCAGTATGTAATGAACTGGTGATCTGATTTTTATCTGCCAGTATAGACTGAAACCCATCTGTGCCTTCTCATCATGTGTTATTCTTGTCCATGTTTTCCCATAAATACTTCATAGGGAAAAGCTTATAAGGCATCTGGGTTTTTCAACATTTTTGTGGATACTAGGGTAGCAAAGAGGCCTGTCCATCTGTTATCCTTCACTCGTGGAACATGGCAAGCCCACCTCCTTTTCTGGGCATACATGTCCTTGATGTCCCTCATGCCACTTCTTGGCATTTGTCACCACACAGTGAATTTTATTTCCACATAAGGAAAACCAAGTGGTCAAAAGAGTGCATGTTGCCCAGATTATGACTTGCCTTTGCCAAATTCACTGGCCTTTTCTCCATCCTTCTCTGTCCTCATTTCTCCTCAAAAGGTCAGTTGCTTTTGACACCAGAGATTATTTATTCCTTTCCTATCCTATTTCCTCCTTTGACTTTTGTGACATTACACTATATTCGTTCTCCTAAAAGTCAGTCAATAAACATTTCTTAAGCAGGTACTTTGCACCAGGCTTGGTGCTAGGCCCTAGAGATACAGATACAAAAAAGAAAGCCAATTCCTGCCCTTAAGGAGTTTGTAGTCTAATTCCAATTGCATTCCATTTTTCTTCCCTCACTGGTTTCTCTGGTCACTACCCTAATTTGAGATGAGTGTTTTGTTATACAGAAGATGAGATGCTTTATGCATGACAGTTTTAGGCCCCTAGCACCCCAAAAATAATAACATTAATTCCTCAGGGTTATTATGAGGAACAGAAATGAGATATTTGTAAAAAAGCTGAGTATAATGCTTGGCAAATAGTAGGCACTACATAAATGCTTTTCCCCTTTCCTTTCCTTATTATAGTGATAAACACAAATAGAAGGTAAATATTTGGGAATTAAACAATATGTTTGCAAAATGTGATAATCTTGGTGATGCTCCCAGGGTGATCTGTGTGTCTGTGGTCAGATCCATTGAGGGTTCCTATTCCAGCCAGCTAGGCCTTGAATTGCTTTGCCTGTCCCTGAGTTTTCCTGCTATCCCCCAGCTCTGGCTTTTTGATTATTAACCAGCTTTCATGAGGATGTTCCTATGTTTATTGACTGAAATTATTTTGAGGAACTGATTTTTGGATAAGAATAAAAGGTTATTTATTATATCAGGTTTATTGGTTAGGCCAGCATCATAACTGATAAAGTGATATAGATCTCCATGGTTGTCTCCTGAAAACCAGGGACCACTTGAGATGGGTAAAGCAGTTCAGTAAATAGATTTTTAGGAGCTCATTGCTCAGCCCCTTCCTTGACCCTCCCAAGATACCTTTATTTATTATTATTATTATTTAAAAAAAAAACCCTTACCTTCTGTCTTAGAACCAGTAAGGGCTAGGCAATGGGGGTTAAGTGACTTACTCCGGGTCACACAGCTGGGAAGTGTCTGAGGCCAGATTGGAGTCTATTTTTGGGCCTGGCTCTCCATCCACTGAGCCACCTAGCTGCCCCCAAGATATCTTTAATTGGTGATAGCTAATTAAGGGGTAGTCCATCAGACTCAGAGCCCTTCCCCAGACTGAAAGGTGGATAGTTATGCCCATAGGAAAAGAACCCTGGCATCCTTCATTTATTAACCAAATTCTGTTCAAAAGGGAGACATTCTTTGGGATTCCTAGGGACAAATAAAATGCAAAAAACACCAGACTAGATGCTATCTCCAACTCAGATCCCAGACACAAGGATACACCCTAGTTAGGGAGTAATTCTCCTTAAAATATAGGAATACAATATTTGAAAAATAAGTTCTCACATATTTAAAAATTTCTCTGCCTATGGAAATTCCATTTGTGCCCAGTCCATGATCTTTGCCCAGGTCTATTACCGTCCATTCTCAATGCCTTGCCTACCTCCATGGTGCTACAGGCTCATAACATGCTTAGGATGGTGAAGATTGCCTGGGCTTAGCAATACCTGTTCTTGAATTCTGGAATTCCACAAAGCAGTCCTACACAGATCTTTTTTTAAAAAACTCTTACAGTCCATCTTAGAACTGTGTATTAGTTCCAAGGCAATAGAGCAATAAAGCTTAGGCAAAAATGGGATTTAAGTGACTTGCCCAGGGTCACACAGTTAGGAAGTGTCCAAGGCCAGATTTGAAACCAGAACCTCCAATTTCTAGGCTTGTCACTTTATCCACTGAGCCACTTAGCTGTCCCTTCATTGGATTTTAATCTTACTCTGAAGTTTCACTCAACCGATCCCTGCTTGGAAATTATGCCACTGTGCTTGTAGAAGTGTATTTTTAGACTAGCTTAAATAGGTTGTGGCATAGACTGTGTATTAGAGAGCAAGTTTCCAGCCAGAATCATGTTACTGTGTGACACCAGCAATAAACTGAGGCTGTCCCCACCCTAGCAGAGTGTATCCTGCTGAGTAGGAGTAGTCACACACTCCTTGGGTCTAGCTGTGGTTTACAGTAGTCAGGCCCACTTGATGCTTTAGAAAAATGGACAACGGAGCAGCAAAAAACAATCTCAAATCCTAATCACTCAATGTTCTTCCCAACACTAACAAGATTTCCCCCCAGGAACACAAAGGATGCTGGGATATTCCCCCTTGCAATCTGGTTGAAAACAATGAAAGTCACTTTACCTGTTAAGAAAGCTGCAGCTGAAAACTGGGAGGAAAGGATAGTCAAATTCTCTTAAACCTCCCCCCCCCCCCCAACCCCTCATCCTAGGCAATTCAGAAAGGTTAAAAAAGCCACAGCTTTTGCCACTGGTGTTTAAAGATAACCTACTTTCTATAACAGTGCATAAATGGCCTTTGGCATTGATGGATTACATTAAAATATACTTCCATCTGTCCTCTTTTTACCTCATCCATGGAATTTCATGTATTATATAGAAGCTGACACTTTTCTGCAGGGTTATTCTGTTCTCTAGATAACAGTATATGTTGGCAAAGTGCTTTGAAATCCTTGGATGAAAAGCACCATGTCAAGGGAAGACATTTTTCTTCCTTTTTTCTTCTTTACACATTTCTCCTAGAATGTGCTTGGAATATATATGTAGTCACCTACAGGCCTGAACTGACTTTATGATTTGGTGGAAAAATTGGATTTTAAAGCATTTCATTAAAACTAAATATAGTGCTATACCTCTGTGGGCCCCTCTACTCACTACACACCAACCAGGAAAATCTTGATCTCCCTGTGCTTCATAACAATTCACTATTCATGCATTTTATTTTAATTCAGTTTGCCAAAAGAGGAAGCCAAGTTTCTTAGGGAAACTGCAACAGGCAACTCAATGAGTTAGTTTCACTGAATTAATCTTTTGTCTCAGATAGTTCTCATCATATTTGCCATAGTAGGTACCTGAGGCTCAGCTTTATGTAAGGATTACCTGGGTAAAGACCGAAGTCTGCTTTCTGTGGGCTTATCTACGTTACCAAGTACAGAAAGATGGGGAAAACAGTGACATTATCCACCCCAGGCTTTTCTTTACTAAAAAAAAATGCCCTGGGGGGCATCTGAATTATCCAGTGGAGAGTAAAAACACCATCAAAGTTAGAAACACCACCCAAAGGAGCCAACTAGACTTAGGGCAATTCTCAAAAAGGTGATGCCCTAGCATTTTGCTTGCAAGCATTTTTTTTTCTTTCATCATCAAGGGCTTGGTAGCTTTTCTATGAAGGCTTTGATATTGGGATCACTGAGATCATTGGCACCATTTTATGGGATGCAGGTAGTGGGATGGTGGAAAGAGCCCTGCGTTTGGAGTCCTGGATTTAAATATCATCTCTGCTGCTTGTCAGCTTTATGATCATAGGCATGTCATTAAACTTCCATGTCCTGATCTTTAAGATGGGGATAATGATACCAGTGTTACCCGATAATGTGGCAACTAGGTGATGCAATGCATGAGTTGAGTAGAACATGGAGTCAGGAAGACATGAGTACAAGTGCAACCTCCAACACTTATTAGCTGTTTGACCTTGGGCAAATCTCTGTCTGCCTTAGTTTCTTTATCTGTAAAATAGGGATAACAAAAACATCTACCTTCCCGGGTTGGGGTCAGGATCAAATTAGGTAATATTTGTAAATCTTTCAAAGTGGTACAGAAATGCTAGCTACTGTTATTATGATTATGATTATGATTATTACCTATACTATGAGATTATTGTGAAGATTATATAAATGAATGGATGTAAAGTGTTTTGCAACTAAGTGTTCTAGGTCCCCCTCCTTGTTGATCATGCTCCTCCTGGATGCTCTCCTCTAGGAGAGGTTTTCATGACCTTGCTCTATTGTGGTTCTCTTACTCATCAGGATGTTCCTCTTTTTCCTTTGCTAGATCATCATCCACATCAGACCTAACTGTGGATGTTCCACAAAGCTCTCCTCTCTTCTCTTCTTATGTTCTTTGTCTTGGTGATCTCATCATGTCCCATGGATTTAGTTATTGTCTCTAGAGAGATGACTTAGATCCCTAGCCTTCTTGAGCTCTGAGGGCATATCATAAATTGCTTAGTGGACATTTACAGCCTCAGTTTCCTCATTTGTAAGTTGGAAATAATAATTGTACATATCTCACAGGGTTGTTGTCAGAATCAAGTGGAATAATATATGGGAAGTCCTTTGTGAATTTTATAGCCCTATATCAGTTTTAGCTATTATTCATCCCCTTTTTGCTACTCACATGGCCTCCAGCCTAGTTCAAGTCCTCATTTATCATCTTTTCCCTATACTATTCCAATAGCCTCTTAGTTAGGCTCCCTGCCTCAAATCCATCCAATGCAGTCTTCTTCCAGCTGTCAAACAACATTCCTGAAGCATGTCTGACTCTATCACTCTTCAGTGCAATAACTCCATTAGCTCCCTATAACATCTGGCTAGAATACAAACGTAGTTTTTGGCTTTATGATATTTCACAACCTGGCTCCAACCTCCCCTTTAGTCGTTATTGTATGTTACTCCCTATTCCCAGAGATGTATTTCTCAATGCAACCCAACTAACTTCCTTACTACTTCTCACATCTGACCCATGCCTTTCCACAAGTACCTGGGCCTGGAATAAACCCCAAGTTTCCATCAAAGGTCAGTTTGGGCCACCTTTGACATGAAAACCTTTTTGCCCCGATTAGCAGCTAGTGCCCACCCTCCACCCAAGTTACTGTTGTATCTATTTTATTTTATATGAGTGTCCTAAAAGCTTTAATAACTTAAAACTGCACCAAGACTTTTGGGATATCCTTTTGAAACATCCAATGTGCATGCATATATCTATATGAATATTTAAGTGTATATGCATTTATAAATAAATATAAATATATATGTGTGCATCTATGTATGTTTGTCTATATAGTGTCCAACTCTTTGTGACCATGTAGACCACAGCATGCCAATACTATCCTTGGAGTTTTCTTGGCAAAGATACTATAATGGTTTGTCATTTCCTTTTCCAAGAAATGAAGGCAAACAAAAGTTAAGTGACTTGCTAAGGGCCACATAGCTAGTGAGTATCTGAGGCTGTATCTACTATACTATCTACTTCATGTGATGAAGAGAAATAAGAATAATCTTTCAACTTCTAGGTCATGGAACCAAAGCCCCTTTTCTCTGAATACCTGCCTGAGCCTGGGACAGAAAATGCCTCAACAATACCTGGCAGAACACCAAAATCATATCCCTCATCCTGTACTGCATCACTGGGCACAAGCCTGGGAACCGAAATCCCCCACCCCAAACCAAGTCCCTCAGGATCATCCAATGAATCTCACCGAAGTAGCCCACTTTGACCAATAGAGGCAACACAGATTACCACATCCAGGACAACCACACTAGAAGAGATTAACCCCATCTCCACTAGGGTGGAGACTTTGCTGGTGCTGATCTCACCCCACCCTCATCCCTCCTTGCTCTTCCTTCCCACCCCCACCACTCCACTGCCACTAATACTGCCATTGGCATCCCATCCCCCTTTGCTCCCTCTTTTCCTTTAATAAAACTTTGCTATATTACTTCACTCTACTCTGGTCTCCTTCATCTCAGGTCAGACCCCCTGTTGGCCAGGACTGACACTACCTAACCATGGTTTTTATCTGATCTCCACACAATAACATTAAACTATTTGATCAATTCCATGAATACATAAAACTGCAAGGGGTCATGATAGTATAATATGTTTTCTGTCTTCTGTATAGAATACCACTTTATATTATACCATTTTATATTATTGAAAACAGTTACTAAGTCAATGGTCAGATGGAGTGAACTTCAAAGGAGAAAACGATGAGCAGTAAAAGGGCAAAAAAAAAAAGGTTCTAGAAGTGGTAATTTGAACATGCTGACTCCTGTGTGATGGACATATCAAACAAAGAATGGCCATTACTAAAGAGACTGACAAAGGCTATGATACCTTTAGGGAAAAGTCAACTATTACTTATTACCAGAACATGGAGGAGCATGAAAAGAAGTGATTAAGAATGACAAGGAGTTTGTTATTAACAGTACAGAGGGAGTTCCAAAGGGTGTGGTAGGAGGAAGAAAAAAGGAGCCTTGGGGAGA
The DNA here is from genome assembly GCF_027887165.1 of Monodelphis domestica. Classification (NCBI taxonomy): domain Eukaryota; kingdom Metazoa; phylum Chordata; class Mammalia; order Didelphimorphia; family Didelphidae; genus Monodelphis; species Monodelphis domestica. The sequence continues at coordinate 279,321,422 of NC_077228.1, forward strand.
AGTAGGACTGAGCCAATCTGCAGTGAGAGTTAAAATAGAAAGATTTCTTCCTAGATCATTCAGATAGTTCCTAGTTGTGCAATCCTGGGAAAGTCGCTTAACCCCAGTTGCCTAGTTCTTACTGATCTTCTGCCTTAGAACCAATACTTTGTATTGATTCTTGGATGAAAGGTAAGGGTTTAAAAAAAAACTACCAGAAGGTCATAATTCATCTAATGAGAATTGACACTTATTTTTCAATCTGAGATCCTTGACCCAAACTAACCCTACCAAGGCATGACATCCTGCCTGAAAGTCAATTGTCTTTACTTCCCATTCTATTACATTATCTTTTAAAAAAATGACTTAAAAGATATTTCACTTTCCCTGTTATATGAAATAACCATTTTCAACATATATTTTCTGACATTATAAGATCTAAATTGTCTTCTTTCCTCCTTTTCCTGCCTCTCCTGGAGATTGTACGAGATTTGATCTGCATTATACATGTATCGTCATGCAAAACATACTTGCATATTGGTCACTGTTCTTCACATTATATTTTAAGTGCAAAAGATAACTAAGGCAGTGCCTTGTGAAAAATGGTCATCATCACTAGGACATGATATTGTACAAACTTGCAAAGGGTATGAAGGAAAGTTAATGTCAAAGGAAGCTCAAGCTAACTAAGGAAAATACACAAAAGATGTTCCCATTTGCCACATCAGTTTGCCTTCCTATAAAGACCCAGTCGTGGGCAGGTATTTTTCCAAATAAATGTTCCAGAGAAAAAGAAAAGAAAAAAGTTTTGTTTTATAGTTTGGGTTAGATTCTTTCCCTTTTTGGAATTTAGAATCAAAATCAGAGACAAATTACTCCGTAGGAAATCTTGCTCAGTTTTATAACTTTCCTCATAATTACTAGCTGTTTTCATTCATCCAAAAGAGGGCCACCAGAATGGTGCAAAGTCTTGAGATCCTACCAGATGAATACTGGTCAAAGGAATTGGGGATGTTTAGACTTGCGAAGAGAATGTTCAGGAGGAGGGTCCTGATAACGTTCTTACTTAATTGTTGCCAAAGAGGTTACTAACTTTGGTAGAAACGTTAATGCTAAAACCCGTGTCAATGAAACTAAATGGAGGTAGCAAGGTGTGTATGAATATACACAAAACACACTCATAAGGCAACTGTACTCATTTGACTATTCTACAAGCACATAGACTACTTTTATCCACAACCCTTATAGATCCTGGGAATAGATCTTAAAAGGCAGCAAATCAGGGCAGCCAGGTGAACACTTCCTTAGCTGTGTGACCCTGGGCAACTCACTTAACCCAGATTGCTTAGTCCTTACCACTCTTCTGCCTTGGAACCAATTCTTATTATTGATTCTAAGATGGAAAGAAAGGGTTTAAAAAAAACAACTCAGCAAATTTAGATGAAAATTCCAAGAAAGATATCAACTGAGCTAAAATAATGTTAGCAACTTGAATCCTAAATATGCTTGGTTGATCTGATGTAATCTTTACATGGTTGGGAAAAGCAGATCTAATTTCCTTTGACAGAGGCACTAACATCAGAAACCTTCACAGGGCTGCTCACACTGTAAACTCCTTGGCATTCTTCCTGTTCTCTGCAGGATACAGAGGCCAGGATGTGTCACCATCCCAGACCGGAGCTGAGTCACCATCCCACGCATAACAATCTTACCTCCCTAAATCTGTCTCTATGAATAAAGACACACATTAAAGCAATTCTGCCAGTGGGGCTGCAACTCCTCCCAAATGGTTATGGAGCCCTTCCTCTCAGTTCTTTTAGAGGATTAAATGATGATTCTGGATCTACTAAAGGGAAAAAATGATTCTTTGGGGACTGAAAACACCACTTAATTTAATTTTTCCTTAAGAAAAACTTACGCAGAAATGGCATAAACGCCTTGGAAACTGCACTTTTTGCATGATTCTATGGAATTCTGTATGCATAGATGCTCTCTTACATACACTTAACAATAAATATGTTGTCAACACAGTGGTATCATAAAAATATAGTGGCATCTTTAAGAGGCAGATTACAGATTAAACTGTTTGCCCTATTTTATCTCCAGCAGTGGAGATGGGATGACACTAATTCACCTACATGTTTACTTGAATTCTTTTGTGACCACTAGCACAAATTTATCACATGGTTGGCTAACATTAGGACTGAGAATGACTGAGAACTGAATAAAACATATTGTGGCCTTGGCTTCATTAGCATCAATCAAGGCCATCATTTATTCTCTGTTGGTGTAGAATGCCATTAAACTCAACATTAATAGAAGTCTTAAGTTATTACATTAGCAAAACTAATTGGATCATTTGTCTAAATTCTAGAGAATCTTCCCCTTTGTGTCCTAGCAAAGTAGATCATATTCCTGAATTCTGAAGAACATGTCAATAAACCTATGGTGCTCAAAATTCTTCTTCCCCATTTCCAGTTAACTGGTCTTATATAAGAATTCATTTTATTATTGTATAATTTGCTAATGTAGAACCAGCTTTCCTGGCTTATAGATTCTTGAACTTTTGAAAGAACCAGATCTTGATCTATTTTATGAATAATTTTTCACATTTGTATTAGGTAATATACTTGGCAATTCTGCATACATTACTTGAGTTTTATTCAAAACAACCCTGATAGGAAAACCAGGTAATATTCCTATTTCCCTGTTATTGCCTTGATAGAAGCCATTTCCTCTCCTATTAGCTAGGATAGTTCTGGAACAACTGGAATCATCGTGCAAGCACCTGGTACGCATGATAGGGAACCTGAAGCTCTAAGTGGTTTAATTTTTCACTACACCAACACCAGTCCACTGTACCAAACCAACCCTTCCCTCTTGAATGAGCCACAGCAGCTTAAGGCCCAGGATCTGGTCCAACAAAGTCTGACCTTGCCTTTCCTCGACGCCCATCCCACACACCCAACACACTAGCACCCCAACGATAGCTCTTATGGTCTGTCTCTCCCCTGAGCTCTCTGGAACGGAATGCCTTTTCACATAGCATTTGGCTGACTACCTTCTGGCTTGGAGGCAGTGGGGTGGGACGTCAGATTTGAAGGCGCTTATTTGCCATCCTGTGGCTCAGTCATATCTGGGGGGTTTGCTACCCAACAGTCAGGAAGAAGAATATGGATTTCATGCTTCCCAGAACAAAATGAATTCAATGGGTTCTTGGAGCTTCTTAGCAGTGTTAGAGACAGCAACTCTATTGCTTTTTAGGACTTTTGTGCCACAGGAAAATCTAAAGGACAGAATTACCTAATTTATGTCTTATTCTCCTTCTCCTTCTTGTGGAATAGCAGGAACTTGGGGAATAAAAAGCTGTTAAATCCATAGTGTACCACTAACACTAGCCTGGAGCATATGGCTAAGATGGGTGGCAAAGGATGGGGAGAAAAGTTTCCTTTTTGTAAGCCTGTTCATGAACGTATCCCCATTACATTCATTTATTCTACATGAAAGATAGCATTTTCCTCTTTGGGAAAAAAAGATATAAGGGTATCATTTTTCAGGATTGCCTTTAGACTCACGCTATTCATAGCTCTCTAATGGCATTTAGCCCAAGGGTGAAGAGTTCTGAGTCAGCAATTTGGGTGGCCCATCAGTTAGGAACGTTTTCTTCTGGGTCTGACTCTACCACTGAGCTACTGAAAGGTCCTGAGCATTGCACACTTCATGTGCCAGAAGAGCCTGAAAACCTGCCATGGGCAGCATGATGGGGCAGCTCTGAGACACTGGCAAAGCACTTGAAAATATTAAGTAAAAACCAAACCATTTTTAGATTATGAAGTTAAATTTATGAGCAATAAAGCTCCTATTGGAAAACAATGAAAAAAGAAAAATGATCTCCTACAAGATAGTTAGAGCTCCAGTCCTGGAGTTAGGAAGATCTAAGTTCAAATCTGGCCTCAGACACTTACTAGCTATGTGACCCTGGGAAAGTTACCCAACCCTCTTTTCCTCTGTTCTCATTTATAAAATGAATTGGAGAAGGAAATGGCAAACCACTCCAGTATCTTACGGAGACATCCCCAAATAGGGTCACAAAGAGTTGGACATGACTGAACAACAACAAAATTGCATGCAAATGCTAGAATGCAGAAGATTCAAAATAATTTTTTGCCATATGCAGCTTATATAGAATGAGAATGCTGGAGTTCAAGAAATAAGATTGCTGAAACATTAGCTGTCTGAAAACTGACGGGCACTGTGAGGGGTATATGATATTCATAGTGCTGCAAGAGACCTTATAAAGCTCTCTATCTCAAAAAGAGCACTCAAAAAACCAAGGATCATGTTCATTTTGGGGTATATCATGGTTTGATTTTTCACTGTGAAAAAGGTCTTTGAAAAATAGCTGAACAGAAAATAAGCTTCTTACCGATTTTACTTCTTACTTCATTAATATTTTCTCCTAAGGCCTTTGCTTCAGAAAATCTAGAAGAAAAAATGAGGTAAATGTTTTATTATATTTTGCCCATTCCTGGTTAGAGGTTTAAAACAAAACAAATAATTTACATGTATTAATTGAATTGAACAGAACAGATTTTTACTCTTCTATTTAGCTCTACAGTATAATAAATTTATTTTGTTGTCCTGAAATACCTTGTGATAGAAATACAATGAGAAGGGGATCCAGGACCAGGGTTAGTAAATATAGTTTTCTTTATAGAATTTTTAGTGGATTGAGGCTTGGGGGATCCATTCACAAGAACTTGTGTAGAAACAAATCTTTTCTGGGCACAGCCTTTTGGTCTGATAGACTCTTAGTGGAAAATCCAATCTTCAATGCCTAACATTTCATTTTTTGTGATTTTATGACTCAGTGACTAAATTCATTTAACTGCTCTCCAGTCCAAGATATACTTAGTGTTTGTTTGTTTTTTATTGTGTCATTTTCCAAGTTCTTTGGGTTACAGTATAGGTGTGAAGTCCTTGGAATTATATCAATAAAATAATCACAGGATTATAGGTTTTAGGAGTAGGGTCACTATGCATCTTCTCTCAAACAACCACTTAGTCAATCAAAAAGGATAATCACTCAATCAGCAAATATCTATTGTGTGGGATAAACAAGGACAATTAGGTACTAGTCAGTATATAAGTCCCTGAAGTTATAATGATAAAAATGAAACCTTTCCTGCTCTCCAGAAGATTACATTCTAATGAACCATGTGAATACATGTTAGATGCTGTGATATATTTAGAAAAAAAGCATGGCATCCTTCCTTTTCTTCAAGTTGGATCGAGAAGACTTTGATGCCAAATAAACTTCATGAGAGTAAATAAATATGTGGCAGGGACTATTAATGCTATAGGAGTTCTGATGGGGTAAGACAAATTAAAATTAGTTTTCATGAAGGAGGTAGGGCTTGATTTTAGCAGTGAAAGATGGATAGAATCCAGACAGAGAGGACAAATGAAAGCATTCCAGACAGGACTGAAAATGAAGAACATAATGTGAATGCAAGTCCTGGAGATTTGGAGAACTATAGGAAATATGTGGTACTTGTGTGCCAAGCTGAATCCTGCTAGTTCTTGTCTTGAGGAGGAGACATTTTTGAAAATGTCTGGCCTATGTTTTCTGAAAGGCCCATACCATACTTGACATGTTGCTCTTTGGATTCACATAATGAATTCGATGGCCTTTCTGAAGGCAATGGACTTGAAGCTTTCTGGGAAGGGGAAAGCACAAAAGGATGAGCAACTACTGGTTCTACAGCAATAATAGCTGAGTAACTTTTCCAGTCATCACACTGAAGAAGCCTTTGAAATATTAAAGCAAGCCTGAAGTTAGACAAGACAATGTCCATTATGACCACTGCTCACTCAGGGGAAGTCCTTATCTCGCTTCTAATTCTGATCATTTTGGTAGTGACCAGGTTGGGAGCTTCCTGGTTCCTGAGTTTGGGATGTGCCCAACAGGGTACCAGAGGAATATGCTTAGTAGTTAACTCACTTCAAAGGGTTCTTTAGTGCCAGGTCTGGTGGAAGTTGCTAAAGGAAGCCACAAACTCTATTTTGGGATCTCTTCTGCAGTGTTAGCACAAAGTTTAAAAAGAGCGTGCCCACTGGAGAGGTGTGGCCTGAGACCATTTTCCCTTGCTCTTGGAGGCCCTTGTCCCTGGAGGCCCTTGTCTCTCTAGACCACTCCACCCATATACATCCAAACACCAGTGGCCAGAGCAGAATGCAGGGCAAGGAGAAGCCCAGAATAAGAAAGGTTTGCTCTCCCAAGGATGAGAGAGAAAGGGAAGGAAAGAAAAGGACATAATGAAGAGGAAGAGGAAGAAGAAGAGAATGAGAATTAATGTGAAAGAAAGGTTTCCTTTGATTGCACATAGCTTTCCTTCCCTCCCTCTTTTATTCTTGGCTTTCAGGAAAGAAACTTTCTTTTCTTTTTTTTTAACGAATATATTTTATTTTTCCCAATTACATGTAAAAATAACTTTTATCATTTATTTTCTAAAATTTTGAGTCTCAAATTCTCTTCCTCCCTTCCCCTTTCCCTAAGATGTTAAGCAATTTGATATAGGCTATACTTTTGGGTCAAGCAAAACATATTTTCACATTGGTTATGTTGTGGAAGAAGACATCTCTCTATTTATATGTATGTATAAATACATATAAACCATATACTACATGTAATATATGCTTATATACTTATTTATATATAACTTCTTATATGAATATGTCACAAAGAAAATAAAGTGAAAAATAGTATGCTTTGATTTGAATTCAGATTCCATTAAGTCCTCTCTCTGGTGGTGGAAAGCAGGTTGAAGGTAATTGACACATTAGGCAACTCTTTTAAGTTTCCAGTTCTTTCGTATAACAAAAAGTGCTGCTCTAAATATTTTGTACATTTGGATCCTTTCCCTTTGTCTTTGCTACCTTTGGTATTTGACCAATATGGGTATAGCTTGATCAAAAGATAGGTACAGTTTAGTGACTTTTGGGGCATAATTCTAAATTGTTTCTCAGAATGACTATATCAATTCATAGCCCAACCAATAGTGCTTCTCATACCACAGTCCCTCCAAAAGGTGTCATTTTCTTTTTTAGTCATCTTTGATCATTTTCTCATATGACTACTGATTTGGAATATTTTTTCATATGACTATTTGTCATTTATCTTATTGGAAAGGCCTATAGTATCTCTCTATTGCAGATAATGTTAGCTTTTGGTTTTTAAACACTTTGTCACAGAGGTAGCATAGCACAGTACCATAGATAGAAAGTGGCCTATAGCTGAAGGGTTCTGATACAAAAGCAGACTCTACCACATACTGGCTCTGTCATTCTAGGCAAGTCACTTCTCAGTGTTCTAAGCAACACTCTAAGATGACAAATTGAAGAGAAGATGCTGATTTGCATTGGCTTAAGAAATTTCTTTTCGTAGGAAATTATAATACAAGTGAATTTACAGCTCTAATCCTTATCATTATCTGCTATTTACCACTTTGAAGAATAGCCAACTTGTTTCTATGCTTTTCAATGTTTTGACATAAGAGGGTATCAAGAGCTTTTTTCTACATCTATTGATAGAATCATGATTTTTATTGTTTTTTGTTATTAATATAGTATATTCTTTTTATGGTTTTCTTATTATTAAACCAACTCTTCTTCATTTCTATGATAAATATAATTTGACTATATGTATATAATATTAAAAATATCTTTCACTAGTTTCTTTTCTAATTTTAATATTTTTATATTATATTTACATTTTAAATATGAAAATATTTAATATTTTTACACCAATTATCATTAGGAAATTTTGTTCTATATTTTCTTTTTCTACTTTATTTCTACTTAGTTTAAGTATTAGAATCATATTCATGTCATAGAATGAATTTAGAACCCTTGTTTTTATGTTTTTCTGCATAATTTTTATAAAACTAGATTTGTTGGTAAAGATGACAGATGATGGAAATTGTTAATGGTGGTAGAGCTGTAAGAAGGCAGCTAAAATGAAATGTGGTATATGAATGTAATGGGATATTACTTTGCTTTAAGAAATACAAAAATAAAAGATTTGAAGGAAAAAAAAAAAACTAGATTTGTTCTTTGAATGTTTGATAGAAGTCACTAAGGCACCTATTTGGTCCAGAGCTCTTTCTTTGGGGATTTCTTTATGACTTTTCCAGTTTTCTTCTTTGAAAGTACAGTGGTACCTTAAAACGTGAGTTTAATTCATCCCATGGCCAAGCCCATAACTCAACTTGCTCATGTGTCAAATAGAATTTCCCCATTTAAATGTATGAAAAAGGAATTAATCCATTCTGCTCCCCCAAAACACACAAATGTTTTGTTTTATATGCTTTTAAAATAAGAAAATGTACTTTATAAATAACAAATGAATATATTTATAGATAATAAGAAAGAATGTAAAGCAATAAATTTACTTATGAAATGTTATTACCTTCAAGATCAGGTGAAGATGCTGGCAGAGAAGGTTTTCATTTCATTCACTATGGCTTAACATAGCTTACTCACTACACCCATAATGCTACATTTAAGTACAATATTGACCTTACACATTACTTAAGATATGTAATTTTATTGCTAAACTTAATTGCTATTTCTTTACTTTAATTAATTATCATTTTCTTCATTCAATTTTTGCTGTTTTGCCACACTTTCCTCTATTTCACTTAGAGGCTGTTTCACAAAAATCTTTCCATGGAAGTTTGTTTCTTCCTCTCTTTTAGAACGTTTTAATAACATGTGAAAATTGTCATTACACAGCTCCAATGCAAAACCTGTTGCAACTTTTTCTGGGTGTATCTTTTCAATAAACTGTTCAATTTTCCTCCTTATCCTCAATATTTCCTTAATCTTGCTTGTACTGATTACCTCATCTACCTCAGGCTCCTACCCACTAAATTCCTACAAAACCTCTGTAAGCTGCTGCTGCTATAACTTCTTCAATTCCTCTGTCATCAGGACCTATGGTTAAAAGCTAAGAAATTTGCCAAAAAAATCTGATAATAAAGACAAAAATAAAAAAGAAAGCAAAAGCAATTCAGTACAGATGCTTGCAGGGCCAGATAAACACTGAACTAAATGTAAATGAGATAGCCTCCTGTAACTTAGAGAAACCAAACATTCCATGGGTTATCTGGTGGAGGGTGGCTGAAGCTTGTGATTCAAATATCCACTCATGACTTAAAGCAAAAAATCCCAATTGTGCCTGCTTGTATCTCAAATTGCTTGTGGCTTAAGATGCTTGTGTTTCAAGGTACCACTGTATATTATTTAGTTTTCTCTTTCTTGCTCTTGATCTGTGTTTTTGATGTTTTGTAAGTATCCATTTCATTTATTCAAATTATCAGTTTTATTGTCATAGAATTGGACAAAGTAATTTCTAACAATATCTTTTATTTTCTCTTTATTTGTGAATTCCATTATTTTCATTTTTTGTATTATCAGTTTGGTTTTCTTCCTTAAAAAAAAAAAGATTCTACTTTACTAGTTGTTTTAAAGCCAGCTTCTAGTTTCATTTTCCTTTAGTTGTTTTACAGATTCTACTTAATTAGTTTTTTTTTAAAATCAGCCCCTAGTTTTAGAAGCTCCTTTTTAAAAAATTAGATTTTGTACATTTATTCTTTGGCTTATAATATTTTGGGTATTAGTTGGAGTTTTTTATTTCTTGTTTTTTTAATCACTAATCTTTCTTTCACTGAAAAAAGTATTTTTTTAGGATTAAATTATTTAGTCTTCATTTAAGTTTGAATACTTCCTTCAAATGACTTTTATTCATTATAATTTTTGTTACACTGAGGTTATTAGAGGAAATATTTAAAAGTCCTACATGCTTATGAGGATTTTTGTGCTCTAGCACATGAATAATTTTTGCAAAGGTTCTATGCCTTACTTGGAAATGTGTGTACTCCTTTCTATTCCCATTTATAGGGTTATCAATCTAGATCTGAAAAGGACTTTTGAAGTCAGATAATCCCATATCTTTATTTTACAGATCAGAAAACAGACCCAGAGGTGGTAAGTGATTTGCCCAAATTGTACACATTGTCCAAATTTACCCAAATTACACATCAGAGGTAGGATTTAAACCCAAGCCATCTAAACATAAAGTCACTGCTTTTCCAGTCATCTCCAGAGAATTAGCCTACCTATTTTTTTCTAAAATTCTACTCAAGTTCTTAACTTTTTATTTATCTTTTTATTAGGTTTGCTTAGTTCTAAATGGTACACAGATTGGTCTATAGCTAACAGAAGGAAGGCACTAGAATTAAGAGGGATTAGGGAAGCCTTCCTATAGAAGGTACAATTTAGGTTGGGATTTGAAGGAGTCCAGGGAAGTCAGTAGTTGGAGTGGAGGAGGGAGAGTGTCCCATGCATGACAGATAGCCAGAGAAAATGCCCAGAGTCAAAAGATAGAGTGTCTTGTTCATGGAACAAGGAAGAAGATAAGGAGGCCCATGTCACTGGATAAAAGAGTATATTTTTACTCTTAATGTTATAAAGGGGCATTGTTGATTAATGGATATATGGGTAGCCTTGTTCAGGAAGATGTAACCATGGACAAGTCATAAACTTTCAGTGGTAAAGTCAGTTCTCTAAACCATAGTTTCCCAAAACATTTCTGATCTGCATCAGGTGGAAAAGTTTCCACTTTGCTCATACTAAAGAAATTACAAGTTCATAAATCTCCCATGATTGTTATAATTATTCATATCACATATCATGATCTCTTAGATGTCTCCTTGTCAGAGATATAAACAACCAATGACTTCCATTCTTCACCTTCACTCTTTATGCTATAAAGACTGATGATAAGACGCATGATATCAGAGTCTTTGTGATAATCTTGTAGGGAAACATGACAGAAGCAAATGACTAGGCTTCACCCTTGCTAATCAAAATCACACTTTCCATTCCTGACCTCTACCCTAACTTTTTGCTTTTTTTCAGATCACTTTCTGAGACCTGACACACCCAAACTTCATAAATCAAACCTACTTGATGCCATGCCTCAGTATCCTGCCTGTTCTTAAACCTCTCAAGTCAGATTTATTATTTTTCAGGTACAAAGTCTTAAAAAGGAGAGATGACGTTTATTTAAATTCCTTTTGACTCTCTTACTGATTGATCAAAGCTTATATAGATTAGTGTTCATCATGGCAAATTTGCATAAGAAAATTTGAGTAGCTATATTAAACACATCTGTAGTCATCATGTTAAAACTTTTAGTTTCCTACTGTCTTTAGAAAAAATCCTAATTAGATAGAACAAAATGAAAGTGTAGATGAATCACAAGAAAGGGTTGAGTGGTAGAAGGCTGATTGGAAGAAATGATTAACTTGATGAAGTTATAAGAAAAGGATCTCCTTTTGGAGGCTATGGATATGCCAATTAATACCTTCCTTATGAGGGTTGAGGACATCTGTGCCTGGATGCTTGTCAACTGACTCATATTTCATTCAGGATGAATGATTGCCTCTTATTGTGAACCAAAGTCATTCCTTTTTTACTGGAGAGATTTAGGGAGAAAAAACTTTTGTACAGGAGATTTGGTCCTAGAGGAGAGAGAGAGAGAGAGAGAGAGAGAGAGAGAGAGAGAGAGAGAGAGAGAGAGAGAGAGAGAGAGAGAGAGAGAGAGAGAGAGAGAGACAGACAGACAGACAGACAGACAGACAGACAGAGACAGACAGAAAGAGAGAGAGAATGAGAGAGAGAGAGAGAGACAATTAAAGTCAAGGTAAAAGTGACACTGGATGCTGAGTGTCAATCTTCATGACCTTCCCTGGGGAGTCATTAGGGAGGCAAGAACAGGGACAGAGGCATTTATTCTCACCCATGGACCCTGTGTGGCTAAAAGAGGCTGGAGTAGGCCCACTTGACCACATAAGAGAATATGGAATCAAATGACCCAGTCTCCTGAATAGAGAAGGGGGTATCTGAATGCTAGTCTTCTGGAGAGAAAGGGTAAGAAGGGATTTATGTCTTGAAATCTCTATTATCTTAGAAAAGAAAAGGATCTTGGTATTCAGATTTTAGGGGAGAAAAAAGGGAATCCCTGGATAGTATCATCCTCTTGAAGTATTTAAGCATGTGACCTCAGAGGTAGAGGAGTACCAAGGGACAAAGCTATGATATGAAGCAAAAACCTGGATGGTGCTAATTGTAATCATCAGCAATATTTTAGATAAGACAGGTCTCATGGGAAATGTGGTTGCCTCTCTAGCAATACCCAAATCAACCATGAGGATAGTACTGTAAGAGGCCTATGTAGAGGACCCTAGGTTGAAGGTGAGACTTACCAGAAAGGTCAGAAGAATTAAATAACCTGTTTATGGGCTTTCTCTTTTTGGTGGCATTGATTCAGGCTAGTGGGCCAGAAATAGTATCTGGGAACTTGTGAGAGATTTTTTTTCCTGTATTTCTCTTATGCATTATAACTCAAATATACTATATGTATTTTTTCCATGGAGATAATCCTATATACTACTTTCTTAATCTTTCACAGAGACCCTGTATTTCTTCATTTCTTACTATGGTGGAGAGCCTCCCTCCATTTTCCTTATTCACCTTTCATGCTATTTCTTCCCAGATTTTTTCTTGGGAAGAGGAAGCTGGAATAGTGAAAGGAACACTAAACTTGGACTCAGATCACTTGACTTTAAATTTTTTATCACTTACTAACTAGTTCATGTTAGCCAAATCATTCCATATCTCTGTATCTCAGTTTTCTCATGAATGATGTCTAAGGCATTTTTTCTGTTTTCAGTCATTAGTCAGTTGCCTCCTATGTTCCATGCACTGTGCTAAAGGACACAAAAGAGGCAAAATACAGTCCTTGCCCTCAAGGAGCTCACAATCTAATAGGAGAGACAAATTGCAAACAAATATGTGCAAAAAAACATATAAAAGGTAAATAGGAAATAGTTAAAAGAGGAAAAGCAACAGAATCAAGAGTCAGGAGAAACCACCTGTAGAAAATTATATTTTAGTTATATATATATATATGTATATATGTATATATATATATGTATATATGTATATACATATATACATATATATATATATATGTATATATGTATATATATATATATATAGTTCCTGCAAGGGAAGCCAATAGACAGAATTATGGAGGGACAATGTACCAGGCATGGAGGACAACTAGAGAAAATACCCTGAGTTTGAGAAATGGAGTGGTTGGTTTGTGGAATATTCAGGAGATCAGTATCCTGGATCTAAGACTATGTGATAGGAGATAAGGTATAAGAAGACTAGGAAGGTAGGAGGGAGCTAGATTACAAAGGGCTTTGAATGCCAAGAAGAAAATTTTATATTTGATCCTAGAGGCAATAGGGAGCTACTGAAGTTTATTGTATAGGGAAGTAACATGGTACGATACAAGATAGATGAGATGTTTATTACTTTTCCCTCTAAAGGCTGGAAACTGAGTAAGAGAGGGTACAGAAGGAGATGGAAGCTGAACTTGTACCATAGGAGAAGGAAGTCCCATTCCCTTCCTCTTTCCTTAAGGGATGGGTGCAATAGGAGAAGAAAAACCAGATGACAAAGGAAGGTAGCTCCTCTTTGCAACAGAGGTTCTCCAAATTAGATGGGATGGGATGCTGGCATGGATAGGGCTTGGTACATACCAGAGGCTAGAGGGCAGGCTATGGAGGAAGTTGTAGACTTCTAGGACAGACTCAAGTTAGTAGGCCAGTACTTTGTCACCCTGTCAGGGCTCAGGCCCAACAGAGGATGGCCTGGCTGCTCTTTTCTGGCCAAATACTACTTTCAGTTTATAAGGCATACTTCTGCCATCTTGGACTCAGAGCCTTGAGGTAAGGGGTTATTATTATTATTATTATTATTATTTACTTTTCTTCCTATCCCCAGCATGTAACATAGTGCCTGCCACTTGGTAGGTCCTTAAAACATGCTTGACTGACTGAAAAAAAATTCTAGAATTCTGCCAGGAACTCAGATTAGTTTAAAATGTCATTCATGCTCTGAATGAATGAATAAATAAATCAGCCAATAAAGATATCTTGAAGACTCTATGTGTTGAGTCTGCATTGTCTTAGTACTCTGAAGGCTACAGAAATTTTTAATACATGAAACCTATCTTTAAGCCCTCAAGGAAACCTACTTGAGGTGACCCAATATACATACATGAAAATTAGAAAATGGTAAGGTCTAAAAAAATAAAGTAATAATTAAAATTTTAACAGTGGGATGAATTCCTATCCTCTTCCTAGCCTGTGCCATAAGACTTGTCTATCTTCACCTTGCATTTTCTACTTTTTTTTTATATTAATCTTCTCTTGGTTTGATATGAGAGGTTCAGTTGTGGGAAGGGACACATTTTCGGGGTCAGGTTATTTTATCAATCTTTGCATTTCTTATCTCATATGCTAGTTTGTTTCTCTTTGTGCTATTTAACATGAATTAATAATTGAATGGAATATAGTTTCTATGAAGATTGGCCAAAAAAGGAAGATTCCTATGCAGGGGTGGGATCATTGATCATTGCTAAGCATGAGGATTCACACAGTGTAATAGAAAGAATGCTAGATTTGGAGTTAAGAAGACTTAGATTTAAATATGGCTCTGTTGCCGACTACCTAGATGACCTTGGGCAAATATTTTAACCTCACTAGACCTCACTTTCCTCACCTATAAAATGAAGATGTTGGATTAGATAATCTTTTACTTAGATAATTTCTAACTCTTAAAAAATTAAAATCCTTACCTTTCATCTTAGAATCAATACTATGTTAAATGTCAAGTGTGAGAGACTTTGCTACTTACAGCAATACAACAATCCAGGACAATTTTGAAGGACTTATGAAAAAGAACACTATCTACCTCCAGAGAAAGAACTGTTGGAGTAGAAATGCCGATGAGAACACATGATTTATTACTTGTTTATTTGGGGATATAATTTGGGTTTGGGGCTTTATATGATTATTCACTTACAAAATGAATAATATGGAAATAGGTTTTGCATGATACATGTATGACCCAGATTGAATTGCTTGTCAGCTTTGGGGGGAAGGAAGAAGAGAGTGAATCAACATGAATCCTATAACTTTGGAAAACTTACGTGGAAATTTGTTATTAAAATAAAATAAAGATAAAAAATTAAAAAAATGAATCAATACTATGTATTGGTTCTAAGTCAGAAAAGAGGTAAGGGTGAGGTAATGGGGATTAAGTGACTTGTCCCAGGTAACACAGCCAGGAAGTGTCTGAAGCCAAATTTGAACCCAAGACCTCCTGATTTTTGATCCACTTAGCCACTTACTTGTTCCCGAGTCTTTCAACTCTTAATATTTGCTAGTATGTCAAGCATTATGAAGATGGACTTTTAGCAAAATGCAATGATCTTGGATCCCAATTGTCCTCTACTCAAAATTCCCACAAATTGCTTAAGAAATAGCACAAAGACTCTAGCTCACTGCAGGGCAAAAATCGCGTTAATATACAAACTGCATGTTCTGTGGCCAGGGATAACCAGTGTGGTTTAGCCCCAGAAAGAGGATAAAGAAGGATAAAGGGAGATAAGACACAATCCTACTTTGGACAATATGGACAAGGTGGCTTGTTTTTACCTCCTCTCACTCAGCACTTGGACCAGTGTTAACACAGGATAGAGAGGAGCAAAGACCAGATGTACCAGATTTCTGCTAGTATGCTCTTAAAAAGCCAAGGAAAGAATGATGGATTTCTAATAATCACTACCTCTGGAAATAGAGTCCTGTATCTATTTCCTGTGGGTGGTTGTGGGGGTGCATGATGAGTTCACCTGATGGAATTTTACCCAAAGCACAGTTTTCCTTCCTCTTCACATCATTTTCACCTCAGCAAAGGCATTATGCCAGCCACAATACCAAGCTAATCAGAAGCCACTGTTTTAAAAATGAAGGCAAAGGATTATAGTGAATTGATCTACTCCCTATCTTGCCTGCTGAAAGCTGTCAGAACTCACAATGGACAAATGAAATTAAGTGCAAATATAGCTAGGAAACTTTAATGCTACACAAACAAAAATCCTATTCCCCTGCCTTGATTTATACTTTTTAAATCTGACGAGTCATAGATGTCTTAGAGAGATTCTATATGCCTGAGATTCTGTCTGTCTCTGTTTCTCCCCTGCCTCTATTATTCCTTTGACAATTGTCCTTTTTTATTGTAATGCTATGTAGATCCAGACATGGATGAGAAAATACAGACATAAGTATTCTATTTTCACTATTAGGGAAACAACTCAAAATCCATTTACTATTGACGAAGATGGGGGTTGGAAATCATCTTTACATACATGCCTAGGTGTGATTCATTTCCCAAAATATGGATTTCTCTCTGGTGTGCAGGGATATTTATTGAGAAACGGAAGCATTTCCTCTGACTCTCCTGGCTTACGTATTTATAACTATATAATTTTTAGTAACTGAATAATTCAGAGTAACATAAATCAAAAGGAGCTCTACTCCTATGAAGGGATCATTGCAAAATGCCATTGTACTAGTTTCATGGTTTCCAGAATTAGAGAATTTTTGTGGATGGCAAACTCACAAGACTCTGCAATGTGAGAGGGCAGCTAAAAAGACCATATGTGATCTTGAACTGCATCATTACACACTGGTCAAAATAAGGGAGGTGACAATCCCATTGTACTCTACTTGTGTTAAACCACATATGAAGGATTATGTTTAGGTCTTGTTACCACATCTTAGGATGGACATTTGACAAGCTGGTGTGGGTGCACATGAAGATAGAAGAAGGAACTGGGAATGTTCAGCCTGAAGAATAAAAGTCTTTGAAAGGACATGATAGATATCTTTAAGTATTTGATTTTTAAAATATATTGTAAAGATATTTAATTTTTACTAATAACATATAACAACAAATTTCCACATACATTTTCCAAAGTTCTCTTCCTCCCTCTGTTCCCCGGAGTTGGCAAGCAATTTTATTTGGGCTATACATGTATTATTATGTGAAACATATTTTCACATTGTTCATTTTTATGAGAGAATTATTTTCATGTATTTGGATGTGTGGAAGTTACAGAGAAGATTTGGACTTGATCTTAGGAAAAACTGAAAATTATAGTTGTCTAAAAGTATATAAATGTTGGGGCAGGTAGGTGGCTCAGTGGATTGGGAGTTAGGCTCAGAGATGGGAGTTTCTGAGTTCAAATTTGACCTCAGTTACTTCCTAGTTGTGGGACCCTGGGCAAGTCACTTAAGCCTCAATGCCTAGCCCTTACTGCTCTTCTGCCTTATAACCAATATTTATTCTAAGATGGAAGGTAAAGGTTTAAAAAAAAATAATCAAGTGTGCTGCCTTGGAGGGTAGTTAGTTCTCCATCACTGGACATCTTCAAGAAAAGGTGAGAAGAGTTTATTAAGGATACTGTAGAAGAGATTCTTGTTCTGGTATGGGTGACTATTGACCTTCCTGGCTTCAGTTAGTCCCAACTAAAATCTCACTCTCTAGAGAAAGTCTTTCCCCTCTTAATTCCAATACTTCTTTTTTTTGGGGGGGGGGGTTATCTCCTATTTATCCTGTATATAGCTTTCTTTCTTTTTGTTTGCATGTTGTCTTCCCCATTAGATTGTAAGTTCCTTGAGGGCAGGGACTCTTTTGCCTCTTTTTGAAACCATAATGCTTAGTACAGTACTTGGCATAGTAGGCACTTAATAATTTTTTGATTGATTGACTTTCAATTTTGAGATTATATATGTCTGGGGGGGACCATTATTCCTTCTGCAATTTTCTTTCTTTTTTTTTTTACTGTAATGCTATATATTTATGCAGAAAAAATGATTTAGGTTGATCACCTAGAAATTCATTTGAATAGAAAAATTTATTTATTGCTGAAAAAGAAATCTATATGGAAAGATGTGTGTTGGAATCATTAGTTTCTGTGAACTACAGCTATAGGAAAGCTGGCAGCACAAATATTGTGATCTTAGCCAGGATGAATTAAATATTCTAAAACTAAATGACTATGTGTTATATAGCTCTAGTTATTAGAGCATATATACAAAATTTTGAGAAAGTGATATGAGAGTTCCATGCTAGAATTTGATATGGAAGGGTTATACTATCCTTATCTTTTCTTTTAAATGGGATATTAAGTCATAGGCATAAACCATGAAGGAAAACTCATATCATGGCGGATCCAGAAATATCCCAGCTCTTTCTGGCCATTTTTCAAACCATGCTGCCTGAATTTTGATCATCCTTCTCATCTCTTCCCACTAGAATCTGGACTTTGTTCCTAGAACCCTCGGCTTTGATAGTCGAGCTTTATTATTTTGCCTAGAACCAGGCCTCCACATCACTTCCAAACAACACCTCCTGCACTTCAGTCATCCTTATAATCTTCATTTCCTCCCCTCTTGACCTGGTCTTTGTCCCTCAGATTATAGATTTTAGTTGCACACTTTATCTAAGAACCAGATCTATCTGCTATTTTGGGACCAGAAACCAAGAATGGGTTTTGCATCCTAAAATACAATAAAACATCATTTTAAAATGTAAAAACCATTCTTAAATTCCTGGAAAACAGGGGGAGGGACAGATATGGCCATTAGGCACTTGCAAAAGTTTATGGATCCCTGCTCTGGATCAACAAACTGTAGGCCAACAAATTTCTCTTTGTCAATCATTCTGTAACCTCACACCTACATTCATGAATTTGTTTAAAATTCACTTTTCTTCCATGGTATTCACTTTTGTCTAGGAAGCTTTCTAACACACAGGCCTGATCTATCCATTGGACAGAAGATCAATTCTCATGGCTTTAATACTTATGGCTCTAAAATCTTAATCTCTTTATATCTCTAGTCTTATCCTTCCACCTGAGGGCCAATCCTGTATATCCAATTCTGTATTAGATTTCTTACTTTTATATTTTTCTGTCACCTCAAATTTAGCATTATTCAATCTAAACTATCTTCCCTCAAACCAGTTTCATGTCTCATCTTTAATCAATCATTCATTCAATAACAGCTAGAATTTATGTTGGGCTTCAAGATTTACAAAGTGATTTATAAATATCTCATTTTATCCTCACAACTCAGGGAGGTAGATACTATTATTATCCCCACTTTAAAGATGAAGAAACAGAGGCAGAAGTTAAATTACTTTCCCAGGGTCACATGACGAATAGTAGATTTTTGAGTCTCAATTTGAGCTCACATTTTTTTTGATTCCAGACCCAATGCTTTATCTACTGTCCCACTTATCTTTACTTATTAAGCTCTAAAACCATCATTTTCCTAGTCATCCAGGCTAATCCTCCTTTTTCATCACTCCCATTTACTAAGTCCATTTGATTTTGTCTGAAAAATATTTCTAGGATGTGGTCTTCCCTTTTCTCTGCCTTTGTCAATGCCAAAATTCAGGCCAATATCACCTCTATCAGGATCACTAAGTAGTTTTATAGCTGATCTTGATTCTAGGTTTTTTTCCCACTTTAAACCATTTGTGTATCATGAACAGACTTATTTTTTTTCCCTTGAAATAGACTGTTCTCGTCTTGTTTCAACCCTTGAACTCCTTTCTCTCAGTGTTCAATGTCCTTTACTGTTTGATCCCACCATATTTTTCCATTTTTAATTTCCCATGTGTATCCATTAGTTGGGATGGAAAGGGAAGAATTTCAAGCACAAGGCTCAGTGTGAACAAAGGTTCTGGGGTGGAAAAATACAGAGTATTTGGGGAGGGGAGGAAATGGGAAAGGAGGAAGGAGAGGAGTCAAGACTTGAGGTTTCATTGTGTAGGGCAAAGAAGGTCAAAAAGCTGATTTTTTTTTTTTTTTTGCCAGAGCAGATCAGTATCTTATAGACTCGAGTTCAAATGTGGTCTCAGACTTTTATTTAGCTTTTGAGAAGTTACTTTGACTTTTTGTGCTCCTTCTTTCATCCTAAAAATAGGGACAACAGTGGTACCTATATCTTAGGGTTGCTTTGAGAATATAATGAGATAACAGTTGTAAAAACAGCAAATAAGCACTGACTGTTATCAGAGAATTTCAGGCAGCACTGAGAGGGTTAGAGTGACTTGCCCAGTGTCACCTAATCACTATGTGGCAGAGACAGACATGGCACCCAGGTCTTCCCAACCAAAGAGGACAGCTCTCTAACCATAGGCAACATTGCTTTTCTTTTTAGCATGCTGAGATATGAGAGAATAAATGGTCCAGCTGGATGGAAGAGACAATTCTGGAAAGGGAGAGGGTGCAGTATTGTGGAGGAGTTTGAACTCCAGGTAAAAGTCCATTTTTTTGGTTAGATAATAGGGTGTCACTGAAATTTTTGAATAGAGAAATGTCATGATTCAACCACAGGCATATTACTTATGATGTATTTTTCTTATCAATAAAATGAAAAGTTTAGAATAGATGATCCTTACAGTCCCTCAGAGCTCTAATGACTTAGAAACTTGTAGTTTGTATCATACAATTTAGAATTCTGTTTAGTGGTATTATTCACTGTGATTCAGGAGGAGATAGAGTTTGGGTGCTGGGATCAAGAAGATCTGAGTTCAAGTCCTGTATCAGAAACTTATTATCTGTATGATGTTGGGCAAACCATTTAACTTCTGTCAAATTCTATCTTTTCATTTGTAAACTAGGAATAATGATAGTCCTATCTTGGACAGTTGTTTTGAGGATCATTAATATATATAAAAAGCATTTTGTGGGGGCAGCTGGGTGGCTAAGTGGATTGAGAGTCAGACCTAGAGACAGGAGGTCCTAGGTTCAAATCTGGCCTCAGACACTTCCCAGCTGTGTGACCCTGGGCAAGTCATTACACTCCCCCATTGCCTAGCCCTTACCACTCTTCTGCCATGGAACCAATACACAGTATTGACTCTAAGACAGACGGTAAGGGTTTTTATTTTTTAAAAAAGCATTTTGTAAACTATAAAGCACTACATACACCCTTTTATTAGTTATGTTGTTGTTATTAATCATTATTAATGTTGCTAGCTTTGTGTCCCCAAAGACATTGCAAACTCTGTGAAGGCAGAGACCATTATAGAACTTTCTTAATATGACCCATAGTGCCTGGTATGGTGCCAAACACATAGTAGGTATTCACTAAATCCTTAGTAATTTATTTAAGCATTTGAGGTATTCTAGTATTCTATGATAAAAGAACAGTTGATGGTATGTTTCAAACCTAACCTTTATACCTGGAGTTAGTTAAGCAGTTCGATTTAACAAGTATTTCTGGAGCATCTCATAGGTGTCTTGAACTCTGCTGTGTGCTGAGTAGACATAGAGCCAGAACTGCACATTAATATGGTCCCTGACCTCAATTACCTTACCATTTTATTGAGGGAGATAAAACTTAGACATATGAAATTATTAGAGAACAGTATAAGACAATATAAATTATGTTAAATTGAATCGATGCCATTCCCCTAGAGAAGAAATAGAGAAGAAATATCCTTTCTCCAAGTTGGGCTGTGCAAATTAGGCAATATGCAATGAAGCATTTCCTTCTACCTGAAATGTCCAGGCCATGGAGGAAAAATGACTCGCAGAGTTGGTCTTACCTCTGCTTTAAAATCTGTTTGTTGTCCTCGATTGTAACACTATCGGCATGATCACGCTTAAAAATTTCAAAAGCCTCCTGGCGTCCCAGTGACATCTCTTCTTTCTTTCCTGTTTGGGGACACATGAAGATAGCGTTAGCCTCAGGAAGAAGATCATTTTTAAGTGACAATTCAGGACAAATTCCTAGAGTAGCCAGTGACTAAGGCTTCTATAGTCATGAGGCTCCAGATCAAACTTGGGGTCCTGGACCCTGCTAGTTAACCCCCAGGGCTCTGTGGAGGCACTGGCATAAAACATATAGGTGGAATGTAGGTTTCTTGAAGGCAAGCATTATTTTATTTTTGTCATTGTATTCCCAGCCCCTAGACCAGTGGCTGGCATAGTAAACGGTGGTGATTGATCCTCTGTACTTTACTAGATTTTCACTTGTCCTTGAGTTTGCCTGGTTTTAGAGAGAATACCTCACTAGAAGAAACAACTTGCAATATGGTTAAAATAAAAATGAAAATGTCAAACATTAGGTAAGAGGAAATATTTAAAAAATGTTTTCATTTCAATTATGTGCCATGCTTTGCTTCATCCTTCCCTCTCATTTTCCTTTCATACACCAGATCAGGTTTTCTATTATTTTCTCTGTACATTGCCAGGTAAATGGTAGGAAAATAAGTGGTTATTAAAATGGAAGTTTGAGTGGAAAACTAAGGAACTGAACATTTCTTTTGCACCTACTATGTGCCAGGCACTGTGCTAAATGTTTGGGCTAAAAATATAAGAAAGAAAACCAATCCATGCCCTTGAGCTCACAATATAATTGGGAAAGACATTAAAGGAAGATGAAAAGGGGAGGGAAGAGAAGGCACCTTGTGTAGATGTGTGATGGGATCTGGTCCAAAGGAGTTCAGCTAAGTGGAAAATGAAGAGATGCTTGGCTTGAGAACTCCCTTTAAATGGAAACTTTTGGAGGAGTTATATCATTTTCCCAGTCCTTTAAGAGAGGGGGACTAGTGATATCGAGGGTACTGATGAAGTATTGAATAATGAGACTTGATGCTCTCAGAGGATGATGAGTTTCCTAATGATGAAGCTCCTCTGGGCAGGGTGGAGTCCAGTTCAATGGAGCATAAATGGCTGGAAAATGAGACTAAATTTATTGAGAATGTGCTCTCAAAGTCTCTATAACTAGTGATCCCCTAAATTCTATGATTCCAAATAAAACATTCATTTCCCAATCTAATATTTAATTTGATGCTTAGGAACAATGGTCAACAAGAAACTACAGTTTTTATTACCAGCAAGTGGGCTCATGGTAGAAAGATACAAATTTAGCCCTTTCCTGAGGAATAAGACATATAAAACCCCAAGCCTTTAACTGTAGTATTTAGTAGCAACCCTTTCAGGCCATTATAGAGTTAAGGGACTCTTTGACAGTTGTGTGATGTGTTTAAATCACCTGTTTTCATCAGTCCTCAACCCTTCATATTTGGATTATTGCACACGTCATCTTGTTGGAGTCTGACACATTTCTATTACAGTCCACCTTTAATCAGCTGCCAAAGCGACCCAGCTCTGAGCTTGTCATCCCTCTACTCAATAGACTCCAGTGGTTATCACCTTCAGGATCAAATATAAAATCCTTTGTTTGGTATTTACAGCCATTCATAGCCTGTTCCTCTCCCTTTTCCAGTCTTGTCACACTGAATACCTCACATATCCTGTGAGTCAATGACACCAGCAATCCTTGCTGTTGCTCACAGAAGATACTCCATCTCTGAGCATCTTTACCAGCTATCCCACAAATCTAGAATTCTTTCCCTCATCATCTCCCTGGTTACCTGCAAGTCCAGGCTACAATTCCATGTTCTATAAGAAGTTTTTTTTTTGTATGATGGTTTACTGTGAATGACTTAACCATTGCCAACAATGTAAAGATCCTAGACTCTCTGACACAAGTCTCTTCCCATTCCAATCCATCTTTAATCAGTTGCCAAAATGACCTTTCTAAAGCCCAACTCTGAGCACGTCACCCCTCTACTCAATAGACTCTAGTGCTTATCACTTCCAGAATCAAATGTAAAATCCTCTATTTGGTAGTTACAGTCCTTCACAACCTAAGAGATCCAAGAGACTTATGATGAAAAAGGCTATTCACCACCATAGGAAGAACTGATGGAGTCTCAATTGGCTGTCTAAATCCCTGAGGGTGTTCCTGTAGCATTATATTATCTAGAAATATCTATGTCCTCTCCCATGGAGAAATCCAGTCCTGGTATGTAACAGGTTTAAGACTGTAGCTAGCATATTGTATTCAGCAGCAGATCGAGTTCTATGGGAGGAGAAATCAAGCACCAATTCTAATTGGTGACACTTTCTGAGACTTCACTGAGCAGCTTTCAAACAGACCAGATATTATTTCTCCCCTCCCCTGGAAAAAAAGACATTCCCTCACTTCATGTCTGCCTCTGGGTAGGACTGCCGAATATGCCCAGCTGACAACAATTTAATGATTATCATTGATAAAAATAGCACCATGAAGAATGTCTGAATGTGAAACACACAAAGACACTCCACCCTCTTTCAATGAGAAGCAAACAGACAATGATTAGTATAGTCTTCACATCTGTACCACATACCCAAGGAGGGGGTGAATACAAGGATAGACTTTTGGTAAGAATTGGAAGAATAAGCCACAACAGGGAGATTTTGAATAGCTGTTGTCTTTGGGTGCTTATTTCACTGACCATTCTAGGCCTAACTCTACACAGATCATCAAATCAGCTCTACTATCCATCACTATTTTCTGTCCCCAAAGTTAGAAGACTAGTTCTTCTTTCCAGTGTTTATCTAGCCTGCCCAATAATGTATATTTTATTGCTTAAAGTAACAGAGGGAGTGAATAGCTTCCTCCACAAAAGGAGGTAGAAGGCAAAGTTCACACTGGGAGGGCTTTGGGGAAAAGAAAAGGTCCTATGAAATTAAGTTGTAACCTAGATGAGGGACTACCAAATAGCTTCCCATCATCACAGAGAAGATGACATTGTGGAGATGATTGGCCAGATGTTTCCTTATTGGAGTCAAACTTGGCATCTTTTATTAATTGAACTTAATTGGGTCTTGAAGTTGTGGGTCCTTAACTTGGGAAAGGCATTAAAAAAAAAACCTTACTTTCTGTGTTAGTAACAGCTCTAAGACGTAAGAGCAAGAGCTAGGCAAACAGGGTTAAGTGATTTTCTCAGATCACACAGCTAGGAAGTGTCTGAGGTCAGATTTGAACCCAGGTCCTCCCAATTCCAGACCTGGCACTCCGTCCAATGAGCCACCTAGCTACCCCTGGGAAAGGTACTTCTAAGACTCATTCATGTGCTACAAAAGCAATTAAAAACATAGTCAATAAATTATGAGCATATTTTGATCTGGAATTCTCTGCACCTTTCAGTTAATTCTGTGACTCAAAGGAAGTGGTCTATTGTAGAGGACGATTTGCAAAAGCCTGTTTATTCTCTTCTTGATATCTTTATTTTTATGTTTGTTTTTTAATTAAAATTTTTTTTCCATGGCTACATGATTCATTTTTTCTCCTTCCCCTCTTCTTTCTCCTCTCTTGGAGCTGGGTTATACATGTGTTATTACTTGATAACTATTTCCATATTATTCATTTTTGTAATAATCTTTTAAAGCAAAAATCCCAAATCATGTACCCATATAAACAAGTGGTAAATCATAGGCTTTTCTTCTGCATTTCTACTCCCACATTTCTTTTTCTAGATGTGGATAGCATGGCCTGGATCATTACATTGCTATTAGTAGCAAAGTCAATTACATTTAATTATTCTTCAATGTTTCCATTTCTATGTACAATGTTCTCCTGGTTCTGCTAATTTCACTTCTCATCAGTTCATGGTCTTTCCAGTTCTTTCCAGTTCATATAGAAATAATTCTTGTTATCTTTATTAAAGATGTTCTCAATATAGTGCAGGCTACATAAAGATTGTGTAGAAATGGGAATGTAGGCAAAGGGTCAGTGGTTATTGATATTGGTTTTTTTTCCTAGTTTGAGTGTTTGTGGGTTTTTTTGGAAAATTTTATTTAGTCAATTTAGAACATTATTCCTTGGTTCCAAGAACCATATTCTTTTCCTCCCTCCCCTCCCCCCACCTCCTTCCTTTAGCTGACATGCAATTCCACTGGGTTTTACATGTGTCCTTGATCAGAACCTATTTCCATGTTGTTGATGTTTGCATTAGGATGATCATTTAGAGTCTCTATCCCCAATCATATTCCCCTTGACTCATATAATCAAGCAGTTGTTTTTCTTTGGTGTTTCTGCTCCCACAGTTTTTCCTCTGGATGTACATATTGTTCTTTCTTGTGTTCTTTCTTGTATATCCCTCCAAGTTGTTCAGGATTGCTACATTGCTATTGATATTGTCTTGATCCTCCATTGGGGGTAATATTAATACCCAGGATTTTCCCCCACCTCAACTGTTTGAGTATCTTTCCTTTTTCTTTTTTTCAGATAGCATGAAAATCCATCCTCTATATATTGATCTTGTCCAGCTCATTTTATTTAGGATTATTTCCATTGCCTCATGTAACACTATGGGACCTGTGAGGTTAAAGTTCAAATGGAGC
Source organism: Monodelphis domestica (assembly GCF_027887165.1). Lineage (NCBI taxonomy): Eukaryota > Metazoa > Chordata > Mammalia > Didelphimorphia > Didelphidae > Monodelphis > Monodelphis domestica. The sequence continues at coordinate 279,347,640 of NC_077228.1, forward strand.
AAAACTCTCTCACATACATCAAGCTTGGGTTTTGACAGTTGTGGCTAGCACTAGCCCAAATGTCCTTAAATGAGTAGAGTAGAGGAAAGGTTGGAGAAAGAAATGGGCTCTGTCCTCAGCCTTGTCCTCTTCTGGCCCTACAGATTCTTTCTTGGCAAATGCTTTCCTATTTAGAGCTCCAGCTCTCATAGCCATACATGGGAAGCTTTTACCTACATGGACCATCAAACTTAAAGTCAGTAACTCCAAAACTGAAGTTATCTTTCTTCCCCAAACTTGATTTTCTTCCTGATTTCTCTTTTTCTGTCAATAGATATATCAGTAACAATCACCTTTGATCAAAATCTTGATATCACATTTTAATCCTTTTTACATTTTACCACTCACATAAATTCTGAAGATCATCTGGCAAGATAAGTTACTGGACACTGAGATCCTTTCTTGAACTGAATTGCCAAATATTTAAACTTTATTACAGAGAGGCAACTCCAACGTGTTAGTCATGTTGTTCAAATGCCAAACATACATTTGCTTAAAAGACTATTTTACAGAGAACTCAAACAAGGCAAATGCTCACATGGAGGTCAGAAGAAGTGTTACAAATACACTCTAAAGGTCCCTGAAGAACTTTGGTATTGATTATGAGACATGAGAGACACTGGCAAAGGACCATCCAGTATATCATGTCTGCATTAAAGAAGCCACTCCTCTATGAGCAAGGCAGAATTGCAGTAGTTTGAAAGAAATGTGAGAAAATTTAGACATCTTCATCCCATATGTTTATATGGACTATTTGTGCACAACCTGTGTTAGAGTCTTCCAAGTCTTCCAAGCTCCCATTGGTCTGATCAGTAACAGTTGGGACATGCTGTACAACTGACCCTGGCACAATCGATGTCGTTTTGGTCCTTTACTGGGTGGCAAGTGATGATAGGCTGGTGGTTGGTCCTGAAGATAGCAGGGAAGGAGGACACTATCTACCCAGGGGTTGGTTCCCTGGATAATAGCTAGGGTGGCATCTGGGAAGCAAGGCTATTGGTCTGCATAATGTAGCTATTCCTGGGGGTTTTTAGGCTCAAAGTTCTGAGCTATTTTCACTGACAGAAGATGTGATAGTAAAGATGGCTGGATAAGGATAACAACCAAACAACCAACTAGTTGTCAGGCCCTGTGACCACCACCCTATCTTTCAACATTTGTTCCCTCTTTTTTATCTTTATTGTTATCATCTCTTTTCAGACCCTAATCACCTCCAATCCCGGACCAGCTTCTAATCAGTCTATTCAACTCTCACCATCCTCCAATTCACTGTAAACATGATTTCTGTCTCTATGTCTAATTGACACTCCCCTTATTTAGCCCATAAAAATGACTGCCTATAGATCATGTAATAAAGGCAAAACTCACATTCTGGAATTACCCTTACCTTTCTAACTTTATCTAAGGTGAAAAAACTTTACTATCTTAAGAGCTTGCAGTGTGCCAGGCCTTTTGGGAACATTCTTTTCTGCATCTTTGGAGGCTACTGAGAAGGTTGGAGGCAATGACTCCACTAGAAAGGATTGCCTCCATGGAAGATGGCTTGTTGGGGCAGGCTGGAAGCAGGACCAGTGGCCTGGGAGAAAGGGCTCTTGGGCTTACCTGCCTATTGGTGGCAGTTGGTTTGCAAATGGTGGTGGCAGGGATGGTGGTGCCATCCATCAAAGGCTCTGGATGATGATGTAGGAAACAGACTATGATCTAGGGTACATTGTATGAATGAGGTTTCTGGGCACAGGGTCTTATGTTATATCCCTCAGAGTTAGAGGATGGGTATTGGTCAAGGAGGTGGCAGTAGTTCAATTGCCCCACTCATTCTGCCTCCTTTCTCTCCTTTAGGGTGACAATGCTTTTGCTGGAATAAGTGGTGTCATCTGGTATTTGTGGTGACAGGTCCATGGTTGATAGTTGTTGGGGACTATAATGGTAGCATGGCCAGTGGCCTGTGAAATGCTGCTATTCCTAGGACTCTTGGCCTTTACCTTCTCAAAAATGGCAGTAGTTTGGTATTGGTATTTGGTATTAGTTGCTGGTGATGGTCTCCTGAATGATAGCTGTTGGGGCTGGAATGGAAATAAACATGATGGTCTGGGAATGGAATTGCTATTCCCAAGGATCTTGGTTTAGCTGGCAGTTGGCTGGTGGTTGGTCTTGAGGGTGGGAAGGAAGGACACCATCCCCAAAGGGGTTTTTTCCTTGGATAGTAGCTGAGGTGGCAGCCTAGAAGCAGGGCTATTGGTCTGAATGTTATTCCTGGAGGCTCTTGGGTACAAAGTCCTGTGCTATCTCCACTGATGGAAATGGCCAGATGGTAAGGATGGATGCATAAGATGTGAAACATGAAATAATGGTTTGGGACTACCTAGATACAATGGGAGAAGTAGGTTTACATTGACTTTGTACATTGAGTCAAGATGGCTCAATTACATGGTAGGGATTGCAAATTTGATCAAACAGATTAATTTTCCCAGGGACTGGGGGCATAGATACTGGAGGTATGGTATAGAGTATGCTGGCACTCTCTGCTCCAGTTAAATTTAACAACTCCCTGTTTGTTTCTCTCTCCCAAACTCCTAATATGTCCTCTGCAATCCCGACTCCATATTTTTGCTTATATTACTATACCCTCTGCCTGGAATGCTCTAGCATCCTCTGTAGCCCCTGCCTCCATCTGTTCAAGTCTTGACTTGATTGCCCCATCACACCCATAAAGCTTGATTCCCTAAGTTAGTAATGATTTGTTATTTCTCAGATTTCACAGAGCACTCTGTTCCACTACACTTAGCCCTTATTAGATTACATTTGCAGTTTCACATTCAGTTCTAGGCTACAAATATTAGGAAGGACACGGAGAAACTGGAATATGGTGAAAGGAGGATTACTAGCATTATTAATCAAGTATTTATTAAGTAGCTACTGTGGGCCAGTTTTTTGTCCCTCTCCTTCAGAGTCCCACTGATCTGTGTGCATGTGCATGTGTGTGTGTGTTTGTGTGTGTATATATATATATATATGTGTGTGTGTGTGTGTGTGTGTGTGTGTACTTGCTCACATGTGTCTTATAGGCTAAGAGGAGGCTTAGAAAAGGGAAGAGGGCTGAGAGGATGAGCCAAAAGTTGGGAATGTCTATTGTTGTAGGTGTTTGCTGACCTCACCACATCAGATCTTTTATGGGGGGGGCAAGATAGTACAATCCCTGTGAAGGGCATCAGCCAGTAAAGATCATGTAAGACCTTTCTAGGCACTATTGATAGAAGAAGGTAGCATAACAGGGAATATAGTCAGAGAAGATAGAGGTAATTAGATGAGACCAGGAGAATGCTTCAACTCAGGCTATCTTTCTATCATCTAGCCTGCTGATTTCACATTGACTGTCCTTAATCCCTGCTTTCTATCTGTTACTATGGAAACAATATCTCCAACAATATAATTTCAACAATTGTTCATGGAAAAAGCATATCAACAAATTGTTCTCTGTTTCCACCTATCATCTGTGTGACTTCCTAGACCAGAACATCTTTCCTTACCCACAAGTCTCCTGTTAGAATTTAAGTCCCTTGGTTTTTTACTTAATTAGAAAAAACAGTAACAAAGTTTAGTTGGAAAAAACAAAAGATCAAGAATATCAAGGGAAATAATAAAAAAATGCAAAGGAAGGTGGCCTAGTAGTGCCAGATATTAAAATGTACTATAAAGCAGTGGTCATCAAAACAATATGGTATGGCTAAGAGATAGAAGGGAAGATCAGTGGAATAGAATTGGGGTAAGTGACCTCAGCAAAACAGTCTATGATAAACCCAAATCCCAGAGCTTTTGCAACAAAAATCCACTATTTGACAAAAACTGCTGGGAAAATTGGAAAACAGTATGGGAGAGATTAGGTCTAGATCAGCATCTCACACCCTACAACATGATAAACTCAGAATGGGTGAATGACTTGAACAAAAAGAAGGAAACTATAAGTAAATTAGGTGAACACAGAATAGTGTCAGATCTTTGGGAAAGTAAAGATTTTAAGACCATGCAAGAGTTAGAAAAAATTTCAAAATGCAAAAAAAAATAATTTTGATTACATTAAATTAAAAAGGTTTTGTACAAACAAAACCAATACAACCAAAATTAGAAGGGAAGCAACAAATTGGGGGAAATCTTCATAACAAAAACTTCTGACAAAGGTCTAATTACTCAAATTTATAAGGTGCTAAATCAATTGTACAAAAAAATCAAGCCATTCCCCAACTGATAAATGAGCAAGGGACATGAATAGGGAGCTTTCAGATAAAGAAATAAAAACTTAATAAGCACATGAGAAAATGTCCTAAATCTCTTATAATCAGAGAAATGCAAATCAAAACAACTCTGAGGTATTACCTCACACCTAGCAGATTGGCTAAAATGACAGCAAAAGAAAGTAATAAATGTTGGAGGGGATGTGGCAAAGTTGGGACATTAATTCATTGCTGGTAGAGTTGTGAACTGATCCAATAATTCTGGAGGGCAATTTGGAACTATGCACAAATGACACTAAAAGACTGTCTACCCTTTGATCCAGCCATCGCACTGCTGGGATTGCACCCCAAAGAGATAATAAGGAAAAAGACATGTACAAAAATATTCATAGCTGAGCTCTTTGTGGTGGCAAAAAATTGGAAAATGGGGGGATGCCCTCCAATGGGGGAATGGCTGAACAAATTGTGGTATATGTTGGTGATGGAATACTATTGTGCTCAAAGGAATAATAAAGTGGAGGAATTCCATGTGAACTAGAACTATCTCCAGGAATTCATGCAGAGTGAAAGGAGCAGAACCAAGAGAACAATGTACACAGAAACTGATACACTGTGGTAAAATCGAATGTAATAGACTTCTCTACTAGTAGCAATGCAATGATCCAGAATGCTATCCACATCCAAAGGAAGAACTGTGAGAAAAGAAACACCGAAGAAAAACAACTGCTTGATCACATGGGTCGATGGGAATATAACTGAGGAAGTAGACTCTAAAAAATCATCCTAGTGTAAATATCAATAATATGGAAATAGGTCTTGATCAATGACACATGTTAAACCCAGTGGAATTGTGCATCAGATATGGGACGGGGTGAGGGGAGGGGAGGGAAAGAACATGAGTCTTGTAACCATGGAAAAATGTTCTAAATCATCTAATTAAATAAAATAAAAAAAAATAAGCTCCTTGAAGGCAAGGTCTGTTTCTCTTATGTTTTTATATCCCAATGCTTAGTACAGTGTGTGACACAAAGAGAGTAACTACTTAATACATGCTTTTATTACATTCACTTTATTTATTTGAACACATATAGACAAAAAAGAAACTATCTTTGCCTTTGAGAGCTTATGTCCTATAGGGATAGATAAAAGTATCTGATATGCATATATATAAATATGTTCAGAATACTTACAAAACATATTCAAGCTAATTTGTTGTAAGGAGGCAGTAATAACTGGGGGATAATAAAAGGTCTTTTGTAGAAAGTGGTGTTTGAGTTGAGCTTTGATGGAAATTATGTATTCTAAGAGGTACAGGTGAAGAGCAAAGATATTATAGTCATGGAGAGAAGTTTGGAGAAAGGCATGGAGGCAGGAAGTGGAGTGTCATATGTAAGGAACAACAAGTCGGGCAGTTGGTTGAGCCATAGTGCACAATAGGGCTGGAAAAGGAGACTGAAACCAAGTTGTAAAGTGATTTACAAAGATTTTAAAGGCTAAACAGAAGAGCTTGCATTTCACTCTAATAGTAACAAGGAGCCACTGAAGCTTCTTTATTAGAAAAGTAAAATGGGCAAACCTATGATTTAACAATGTCATAGCAACTCTGCAGATGCCAGAATAGAAAGGGGAGAATCGGGATGAGGAGAAAAATTGGCAGATTCCTATGATACTTCAGAGGAGAGGTGATGAGGTCTGAACTAGTGTGATGTTCATGTGAGTAGAGAGAATGGGATGGATACAATTAGTATGTTGGTGGATCTGATAAGTTTTGGCAATGGAGTGAATACATGGTGTGAGAAGAGCAAGGGAGTGAGAAATGATTCCAAAGTTGTGAATCTAAGTGACTGGAAAGATGATTGTGCCATTGATGGAAGAGGGGAAGTTAAGGAAGAGAGGATGATAGAATTTAATTCTGGATATATTGAGTTTGAGATGCTTACAGGATATCTTCTTGATAATGTTCAATAGGCAACTGGTAATAAGGGATTGCAGATGTTCAGGAAAGCTCTAGTACCCAATAGAAGGCAGTTAGGTAGCTCAGTGGATAGAGAACTGGGTCTGGATTAAGGAAGATCTAAGTTCAAATCCAGCCTCAGATACTTATTAGTTGTGTGATCTTGGAAAACTGAGGCAAAGGCAAACTTTTTGCCTTAGTTTTGTCAAGTATAAAATGAGCTGGAGAAGGAAATGGAAAGTGTAATGGGAAAAGAATAGAGATAAGGATAAGATTTAAGAGAAGTGGAAGGTTATCTTTAAGGCATATGCTAGGAACTCTAGAGGAAGGATCTTAGCAGGCAAGGGGAAGAGGAGGAATGGTTTGGAAGGGACAATTATTAGGGTGATGATTTTCTGTGGTAGGGAAGGGGCTCTCTTCTTGTTTGGAAGGGAAGAGGAAAGACTGGCTTGCTGGAGCTTGGGTACCTCAGCCTGTCTGTGGAGAAGGAAAAACCCTAAAATCATCTTGGGTGGTTCTCTGTTTGACTGGAGAACATCTAGCATAGAACCTGACTATACCTACTGTGTTTTTATTAACTTTCCAGAAGGTTTTGTCTAAAATCCTGTCAGGTTTGCTTTGAGGTTTTACCTCAGGGGTCAGATCCACTGAGGTAGCCTTAGTCATTTTTGAGAGCAATCATAACGAGTTTTGGAGACAGCTTTTGAACTCATTCAAACCAGCTACCAAGGGTCATAGATAGGCAACTTCGGCATCTTTTTGGGGGGGAACATCTAGGTAGAACTAGGGAGCTGGTAGGTTAGCTTGAAGAATAGAAGACTCCCTCTTGTGAGGGACATAGATTGTGGTGGGTTGGATAGCTATGTCCCTTAGAGTCAGGGACACCTTGTTCTGATCCTCAGTTTGTATCCTCTCTTTGAATAAATAGAGATACTGATTTTGTATAATGTAATAGGAAGAGGATGTTTGCAAAAAAGGCTTTGCAATGCAAACTTTCAGGTGATTGACAGGAGCATGTGCCAGGGAGTCACATGGGAGCCTAAGGGTCAAGATCTGGGTAAAGATTCTAAGGTCTCAACAGACTACTCACTTCTCTCCTGAAAACCTTGGATGGGAGGTTTTGCATAAGATTTCTGGCTTTTGGTGATACCAGCTGAAGAGAGAAGAATCCTGCTTGGACTGGCTGCTGGGAGCTAGAACAGAGAACTAAAGACTCACTTCTCCACTGGACCTGATTTGGACAGTTTCATCTGAAGATCCTGGTCCATTGATTGGACTCCATTTGTGAGATTTTGTGTTGGGGAAACAATTATTTTTAGTTAGGGTTTAAGATCAATTATTTCCCTTTCCCAACAATAAACCTGAATTTTATGTTTCCTTCTTGTTATTTTCCCTAACAAAATCCCCCTATTACAATAACATTGTCTCCAAGGTGTTTTACCGAACTGGCTCAGTGAGAGAAAGTGAATTTGCTTTACTCTCCTGAACAGAGGGCTAGAATACTTGACTATGGTTGGGTATTTAGGGGGTTCTCTAAGTGGAAACTATATCCACTTGAGTTCTCCTATTAGCCTTCTGGGTTTTTACTTACTATTCTGTTTTGTTTTGTTTTTTTACAAGTCACTACAATATCTTTGTAAAAAAAAAACACCAAATGGGGCCACAAAGAGTTAGACATGACTAAAGCAAGTGAACAGTAATAAAATCTGGTCTAAATCATTTGAAACTATGAAATTAAAGAAGATCCATGCTAATACTGCTACCTTAAAGTAATTAGGAAAGTATTGCCTAGATCAGTGATGGCAATCCTTTCGGAGGGGCAGGTGATGTCCTTAGGTATATGTGGATAGGGGGAGGGGAGTAGCCCAAACCTGCATCCCTCTGGCTAGATCATGACTAGTGTGAATTTTAGATTTACTCCACTCTGCTTAGTCTAACAAAACAGGAATGTCTACACCCCTACTTAAGGATTAAGTATTGAGAAGGATGGCCTGTGATAGACATGTGCTAGCAAATGACAAATCAGAAACAACTAACAGACCCCTAGACTGTCCTAAGTCAAGCTTAAGCTACCATTGGTATATGTGAGGCGCAGGAAAGTAATGTAAAAAAGGTCTATATATTTGGCATCACTTCCTCTCTCCAGCCTCTTTGCATGGAGAGGTGGCTGGCAGCAGTGTGCTGAGCATCCTGGCGTCTTGGCTTGGTGGCAGCTATTGTCCGGGTTTGGCAGTGAGTGTCCTTGATATACTACTGGGGGAAGCTTAGTAACCTAGTTCAGGTGAGGCATCTTCTCAGAGCTCTCTTGGAGTTTAGGCTGATTCCTTCCTCCTTTACCTTCCAAAACACTATCCTCTTAGGAAGCCTCTAATCTTCTGAAAAGACCTCATACTGGAGGTCTTTGAAACTCCCCCTGGCACAGGCTAGGCTGGAGAAATCCTATACCCTTTCCATCTCTCTTCTTCTTAATTCCTTCCCTCTATATTAATTAAACCACCATAAAATTTCCAAACTGACTTGGGTATTTTATTTGGCATTTTCCCTGGCAACCAATTAAATTTAGATTAAGTCACAACCCTAAAATTTATGCTTATACTAGAGAAATCTTCTCTTTATTTTTCTCTTTATTATTATCTATTTATTTTTATATTTATGAATTTATATTTATTGTTATATTCTCTTTATTTTATGGCGTTTTGCCCTAATCAAATGCCAAGCAACCACTGAGGCATGCCACTGTAGCCACTAGAAGGATGTATAACATCTAGGAAAGACATCAAATCTACTCTTGAAGAACTCACAAAGCTCTGAAAGCATGTCTTAGTTATTGTACCTCCTATTGTTCTTATCAAAGTTCCTTGCCCCTAGTTCATGCTCAAGAAATATTTTTCAAATGAATATAAATCTTTTCCCAATAAGAAGACTGATTGTGAGAAATTGCTAGAAGATGCCAGGACTCAAAAGAATGAGAAAAAAATACTTAGAAATTAAAAAAACACTTTCTTTAAAAAACACTTTCCTTCTGTCTTAGAATCTATATTGTATATTGTTTCCAAGGCAGAAGAGTGATGAGTATGCAATGGAGGTTAAGTGACTTGCCCAGGGTCACATAGCTAGGAAGTGTTTGAGTCCAGATTTGAACCCAAGATCTCTCATCTCTAAGCCTGGATCTCAAAAACAGTATTTTGGTAACTCGGGTTCTCTGTTACTTGGCTTCTAGATAAATGGAAGTTTACTCTATGTCCACAATCTCTGTTGATTTCCTAACTATAAGTCTAGAGACTAAATATAAGTAGCTCATGCTATTCACACCCAGACTTTATTTGGGGGTGGTGAAGAGGAGCGAGGAATAAGGAACTTGAGAGTTCTCTAACTGGTTTCTTTCTTCTTGGAAGATTTAGGTAGATGGGCAGAAAATGAACAGCTCTTTTTATGCAGTCCCAGTGCATAACATCCATTTCCCATCCCATCCGTGGTTAATTATCTAACTACACTACTTTGTTTTTTCTTCCATTCAATTCCAGCCCATTTGGAGCTCAGTTTTAACTCATTAGGGACATTTTTGATTCTATTCTTATCTTCTAATGTGCTGGCCAATTTGGGGTCACTAAGGAAAGAAAATGAGAAGACTTCCAATTTAATCTTTCCATTTACCCCACTCTGATGTCTTAAAAATAGGATGTGCTTTATGAATGCTGAATTTCTGACAGTGAAATATAGTTTATATCAAAAGACCAGAACCAACATGGCAACAAAACTTTTAGAAGATAATTTTGAAATCTTGCTGGCTTAATCAGCTACCCAACAGGTCAACATTACTATTTGCACATGTATTTTGGGTGAATTGGGAAACCTGGTTATCCATCCAGACTTTGTTATTAATTAGTTATGTGACTTGGGGCAAATGGTTGAGTTTCATTGCTTTCATTTATCAAATGAGATTTTTTTAAACCCTCACCTGCCATCTTGTAATCAATGCTGTGTACTGATTCCAAGGCAGAAGAGTGGTAAGGACTAGGCCATAGCCCAGGGTCACACAGCTGAGAAGTGTCTCAGGCCAGATTTGAACCTAGGACCTCCCCTCTGTAGGCCAGGCTCTGAATCCACTGAGCTACTCAGCTGCCCCCTCAAATGAGAATTTCTTACTGAAATGCTGAATGATAGCCAATAATGATAATCCTTAGATTGTGTGAACAAAGTATATTAGACATGTAGTGTATTTGTAAAGATACTTATAAAAGGGTGAAAATAATCATACTTCATAGCAAAGGAAATCAAAATACTACTCTTCATTCAATATTGCCCTCAACTGCCCACTTGACATCTCTCATCAGAAGCAGTCTTACACATAGGCAAAAAAAGACATAACTGTCTACATAGTGTGATTTGAAGAGTATCTCCCTACTGCCAAATAATTCCCCCATTTTCTGTCATAGTACTTGAAATTCTGTCATTAGATCTACATTTATTTAAGTCTTGTGAAGTTTTTCATTCAGACAGAAATCAATTGAAATGTGGATATGTGTGGCAAAGGGACTAGAGTCAATCTTGTCTATCAGATTCAAGCTTACAGTGGAGTCCTGGGTATATTTCCTGCTTTTGGTCACATTCTTTTAGGTAATAACCAACTTGATATATCAGGACCAAATCCACAGGAAGTAGGATTGATTCAGAGAAGCTTGTGGGTTTGCACCTTTTAAAACCTAAAGGGTAGGAGCTTCTCAGTCTGTCCCAAAAACAAGAACTTCACAATTCTAGTTTGTGAGTTGAGTGGAAAATATTTACAAGTCTTTTAGACATAATGACTCCTTCCAGCCTTAGACAGCTTTGTGGTAAAAATGTAGTCAACAAGGTTGTTCTTAAAGCAGCTTTGTAGTTAAGCTTCTCAAGTTTTAGCTCAAAGTAGCTCTTTGTTCATTTCCCAGTGGTGGAATGACCATAGTCATTCTTACTTCCAGTTTCTTATTCTCCTAGATCAGGGATATGTGGACAGCATGTGTTTTCAACTAATTTTAAAGCCGATTTTAAGAATCATAGAATCTTGGAGTTAAGGACCTCTTAGGCTTATTGTACACTTGGACAAGGTTCACTCTTAAATGTACTTTACAAAAGGTAATCTAGTCTTTGTTTGAAGACCTAAGTGGATCAAAAAGTATGTAAACCAGCAGTTCTCAATCAAAGCTATCTATAGCTAGGGGAAACAATGTTCCATATCATTAATGATTAGAGAAATACAAATTAAAACAAATCTGAGGTACCATAATCTTGCACTATCAGATTGGCTAATAGGACAAAAAAAAAAAGAAAAATGACAAATGCTGGAGGGTATGTAGAAAAATTGGGACACTAATGCATTATTGATAGAGTTAAGAACTGATTCAGCCATTCTGGAGAACAACCTGAAAGACCAAGAGGCTATAAAACCATGCATATCTTTTGACACAACACTGCCACTACTAGGTCTGTATCCCAAAGAGATAACAAAATAAAGGAAAAGCATCTATATTTACAAAAAAAATTTATAGCAGCTCATTTTGTGTTGACGAAGAATTGGAAATGGAGGGGATGCCCATCAATTGGGGAACATCTAAACAAGGTATGGTATATGATTGTGACTGAATACTATTGGTTATAAGAAATGATAAGAAGGATGTTTTCAGAAAAAACTTGGGAAGACTTATATGAACTGATATAAAGTGAAGTGATTAGAACCAGGAGGATGTTGTACACAGTAACAGAAATATTGTACAATGACCAACCTTGAATAATAACTATTTTCAGCAATAACTACAGTGATTCGAGATAATTCTAAAGTACTTATAAAGAAAAATGTTAGTCACCTGCAGAAAAAGAAATGATGAGGATTGAATGAATATCAAAATATAATTTTTAAAATTTCCTGTTTTTTGTTTTTGTTTTTGGTCTGTATTTTAAATTGCAAAATGGCCAATATGGAAATATGTTTTGCATGACTTCACATGTATAATCTACATCAAATTGCTTGTCTTCTCAAGGAGGAGGAAGGAGGGAGAGACTTTGAAAGTCAAATTAGAAAAAATGAACATTAAAAATTTTTATATGCAACTGAGAAAAAATAAGAGAGAAAAAGGAAACTACATATCAAAAGAGCCTATACAAGAGTTCAGTGTATTCAGTTTTTAAAAATGATGAAAGTTTCATAAGAATAGACAAGATTCATGCTTACAATAGAGGGAGAAGCCAGAGTTCTCAAGGGCTGTGTTATTTTTCCTTTTTGCTTATTATCCCCAACTTATGCTGATCATCAGACAGAATAGTCATGAGCTAAAATGAATAATAATCCCCACAGTAATCCAGAAAGGCAGACATTTAGGTGTGGGTGACAGGAAAGCTTAATACTCAATCAATTTTCTTTCTTTTTATTTATGTTTCCTTCAAGATAGCTCAGATACTGCCTCTTAAAGGAAACCTTCTCTTATCCTCTTAGATATCAGTATTCCTCCTAGTTCTTCTCTGTTAACTTGTCTTCCATGGTCAATGGAAGATTCTTGAGGGGAAGGAGTTTTTCCTTTTTGTCATTGTATTCTCTAGCACCTAGGACAGTACCTTGAACTTGATAGGTACTGCTTAAGCAGTTATTGAGTTGAATTTATCTGTCCCCTGGATTATTCTGAGGGAGATCCAAAAAAAATGAGGTGTAGTGAGTGCTAGGAGCTGGAGGTAGTGAAAGAAGTGCTGCTACATTTCTGGAGGTTCAACTGGGAGGAAGAGAAAGAAGGGAATAAGCATTTATAAGCTATTACTTTTATAAAGTTACTATGTGCCAGGCACTGTTTCAAATGATTTTTACATTTTTCATTAAAATCAAATGATTTTACATTTTTCAAATGATCTCAAATGATTTGAGATCAAATATCTCATTTGATCCTCACAAGAACTCTACAAGGTAGGTTACTTTTATTGTCACCAATTTACAATTGGGATAATTGAGACCAATAGCAGTTAAGTGACTTGTCCAAGATCATACAGATAGCTAGGGTCTGAGGCCAGATTTGAATTCAGGTCTTTTTTTAAAAAAATTAAATTAAATTAAATAATTAAGAATATTTTTTTATGGTTACAAGATTCATGTTCTTTCCCTCCCCTCCCCTCACCCCTTCCTGTATGTAGCCAATGAGCAATTCCACTGGGTTTTACATGTGTCATTGATAAAGACCTATTTCCATATCATTGACGTTTCCACTAGGGTGATTATCATATTCCCATCAACCCATGTGATCAAGCAGTTGTTTGAATTCAGGTCTTCCTGATTCCAGGCCCAGCATTCTACCCATTCTGCCACCAGTTGCCAACTATGGTCCCTTTTGTTAAAAATATTTTAATAAGGAATTTTTGAGTATTGGGTTCAAGCCATCATTACCTGGTGGTGACAGCAATTGTACCACAAAGGTCTATGCAAAGAATCAGAAATTTAACCTTTGGAGACTCACACTTTATTCCTGAAAGGACCCCTTGCTATAGAGAACATAGCAGAAGTTGGAGCCTGTGTACAATTGGAAACAAATGAAAACCTGGAGCAGGTGAGTGCTTAATTATGGTTAATATTTGTTGGTTGTGTTCATAGGAAGTGTTATTAACTCATATCACTTAGCTGGTGAGCATATATTCTAGTCTTTAGAGCTTGTTTAGACTTTTTAATCTTTGGTAGGATTTAGGAAGAGAACAAACAACAACCTGGTAGCAACAGACTATCTTCTCTAATGTGCAGACATAGCCTAACTCAGAACCAAAAGCTTTCTCTAGTTGTCAAAGTTTTGTGGGAGTGGTAGTTTGGGGGTTCCCAAACAGGATCCATTCTGACCAAGATTAAGATTAGGTGATCAAATTATTTAGAGTGATATTAGTTTTTTCAGAAATCAAGAAGTCTCTAGTAATGCCTCACTGCCCCCAAGGAGACTCACAGATAGGGTATTTTTATACTACTGAACATGTTGGGATTTGGCCCCTGAATAAAGGTTCAATGGCTTCAGGGGCAGTCATGTGGCTCAGTGGATTTAGAGCCAGACCCAGAAGTGGGATGTCCTAGGTTCAAATATGACCTCAGACACTTTCTTGTTGTGTGACTCTGGACAAGTCACTTAACTTCCATTGCCTAGTGCTTGCTGCTTTTTTGCCCTGGAACCAATACACAGTATTGCTGCTAAGATAGACGGTAAGGATTTAAAAATAAAAAGTTCAAAGCTTTCAATACATAACATTTCTAGTATATGCATCTAGTGATCCCAAATACTTTATATTATACTTGGTAATATTGGGGCAAGATCTATATTTACCTACTGTTTTCTGATTGGAATCTTAAAAAAATGGGGAAGCCCTGGGAAACTCATAAGCAGTGATAGTAACTGAAATCTTTTAGCTGTTTTCATCTCAGAAAAGCTCAGAGAAGGAAAAGTGATAGCATGATGCTCTAGTATGCTATCAGGAACCCCTGGAAGGGGAGAGCATTCTGGTAAGAAATCTTAGAATTCAAGGAGACCACAACACAATGCACAAATGGAGAGCAATTGTTATATCTAGGAGATGAAAGATGAGACAATCTGCCAGTCTACACAATAGCCCTAGAGAATGGCCGAGGTTGTTGTTTTTTTTTTCTGCAAAGAGTAAATGCAGAAGTCACTTGCTGCCCATTAAGTAGCTAGTGAAACCTTATAGGGAGGTAATAGGGAGTATAAGAGTATAGTGGGGTCCTACCCAGTAGCTAAAGATGGACTAATGGAGCCAGATGATGGCTTATAAGCAAAGAATTAGAATTGTGGTTCAGATGAAGAGGAAAAGACATGTTGGTACATCTTCTTGAGTGTCATGGAAATCACCTGAGACTGTGCAAACCTTAGAGTACTTGTGCCTGGGCAAGAGGAAGAGCTGAATCCAGACTGCCCCTTTCTAGCTGTTAAAACCCTCTGGGAATGGAAGCCACCTGTATATTACTCAGTGAGGACTGGAGATAGTGATAGCCAGACAAGGATTCAAAAACTCCTAATTGGACCTGTGGGCCAGTGGATCACAGGATTCTAACAGAACAGTTGGCAGACACTTTAGATTTTTTTTTCTAGTTGAAAACTGTCTTGGGAAACAAGGGATGCCTTGTTTCCAAAAGGTACTGCACCCAAGAGGAAAGGTTTCAAACTGATAAGAGTAGGGATTAAGTCAGGAATTTTCTAGATGTATTAGGGGGAAAGGATAGCCAGGAATACAGCCATAGTATGAAGGCTGAAGGTATAGATTTTAATGGATGAAGCAGGCTTCCTTGAAGATGGAGAGGAGTATAATGTTATTCTAGAATTTATTTCTTGAGGGACAAGTAAGAAACTAGCATCATTACTCATGGCAAATGGGGCAGTTATTCAGGGGAAGTTTTTATAATGGAAACTTTAGAACTCAGTATTTGTTATGCTCAGTTCCAAGTTGCCAAACAGTTAAAAAACAATTGTTATCCAAAACTATGTTTGTTTTCATTAGTTCTGTAGTAGCAAGCAAGAATATCCTTCTGACTGACTTACAGTAGATGATGATATACTTTGCATCGTCCACAATGAGGAAGATCAAATCCCTTTAGTAAACTGAATGTGAAATAGTGATGGTTGGTCAAAGTCTCTCATTAGCTGCTAAGAGTCACTCTGATCATACCTACTTGACTTTAGGGTGATAAAGACATCACAGAAAGCAACTCTATTAATTATTATTAAAATAAACCCTTATCTTCTGCCTTATAGTCAATACTGTGCATAAGTTCCAAGGCAGAAGAGTGGTAAGGGCTAGGCAATGAGAGTTAAGTGATTTGTTCAGGGTCCCACAGCTAGGACATGTCTGAGGTCAGTCTTGAACCCAGGACTTAACATATCTAGGCCTGGCTCTCAATCCACCAAGTCACCTAACTGCCCCTAACCCTACTTATTTTAGTGTTTTATAGATTTATCTTTTAAAATTCACTGTCACTATTCAGGAGCCTCCCATAAGAACATTCTTTTGTTACAAAGAAGTATAGTTAAGAAAACTAAACTAACATATTAATCATGTCTGATAATGCGTGCCTTATTCGGCACTTGTAGTCACTATTCCTCTAGCCAGTGGAGGGAGATAAACTTCATCGTTAGACCTGGAAATTAATATAGGACAATGCATCAATATGAGTCCTGTCTTTTAGTTATATTTTCCTTTGTATTTTTGTAATTATTATTAATAGGACCATAGATTTAGACTTAAAGGGGCCTTAGAGGCTATTGATTCAGACCATTCTTTATCTTTTCATATGATCTTTTGGGAAATCCTTATATTTATTATTTTTTATGACATAAAACAGTCTATTATATTAACAGGCTATATTTTGTTTTGTCATTCTACCAAGCACAGATATTCACTTTGTTTTCATTTTCTTGCAGTCCTAGAAAACACTCAAGAATGTTTTGCTATATATCTAGGTCCCATCTTTCTGTCTTTGACCTCTGTGGGGTAAATGCCTAGCCATGGTATCATTCAGCAATTGGTATGAAGAATTCCATCACTTTTCTAGCATAGCCCCAATTTGTGTTCCAGAATGGTGAGACCAATTCACAAAAAGCTATTCTATTTACAACAGCTTTGTTTAATCTAAAGACCCAGTGAGCAGCCTAACAACAATTTGAGGGAGAAATGGGATGGGTAAATGAGGATGCCAGATCAGAGAATAAAGGGCAAAAAAACCCAACTCGGCCGCGGCCAAAGTGAGTGCAGATGTGACGAATGAAGAACAGATTTTTTTTTAAGGATGACTAGAATGCTTGCCAAATGTGCTTCCTGTCTCTGGTCTCCTGGAATATTGAAATGGACTTGTGCCCTCAGAATCTAAGAGTTAAAAGCATTTATTCAACTCTAGATACTACCTAGTCTGAAGTTCTTACATTGAGAACTGCCTTAGAGTTTTCCAAGTTGCCACATAAAGCATGTTAAAAGACAGCCTTTAATTGATAGGTTACTTAGAATTGAACTGGGCTGGGCTTAAAGCACAGTAGGGTTGGCAGGGATGCTAGGGAGTGGAGGGAAGGGAAAATCTGAAGTCAAACACCACATAAACTTTAGGAGACCCACCCAATGGTGCCACCACATCTAAATAAGTCAAATGCACTCCTACCTACCAATGCCAGAAATCATGCATTCTACCCAGCTCCCAATGTATAGCATACAGACAGCAAAGACCATGCAGCTGAACTAGAATTAAGGGCACAATATTAAATATAGGCCATTTCCCCATTTTCTGCTAGCAACAGCATCGGATGCACTCTTCTGTTTTTGCTCAGTCCTGGTCTTTGACTCATGCAGGTTAAGAAAGACCAAATATGCCAATCAAGCAGGCATACTTGGGCTTTTTGAAAGCTGACTATAGGTGGTTTTTCCCATTTCCAGAAGCAACATGAGATGCTTTTAAAACAATCCTGAAGATCATCAGTAGAAAAACCCACAGTTTCCCAATCCAACTTTTTGTGGAGTTTGTTTGTTTATTTTACCATTGAAATTGCTCATATTTAGTACTAAATTCTTGTTCAGAAACTCATGAACAAACAGGCAATAGTGTTTGGAATACAGTCTGGGGTCACATGTGCACTTCAGTTGTTTTAGAGTTAATACAGGAATTTGGGGTTCAGGAACATTTCTATAAAATAAGCCAAGAAGTGATGAATCTTGTTATCAGACTAGACCAAATTGGTAGATTCTTTCCCATTGATTTCATTCCACCAATATGACAAAACTAATAAAGTTGGAGTCAAATTCCATCTTCACTCTTCACACATGGAGCCTGACACAACAGGGGAATGGGTATTATGAATCTTTGAGGGGCAAATGGAAGAAGATATTGAGTGAAAAAAAGTCAGTTATTTTAAAGGAGTTACAGTTTCCAAGGAACCCAGAAGAGGGAGACACAAAGAATCTCATATTTCCAGGATATCTGCTTTCCAGGGTGTGCTAACAGTATTAGTTATTAATCTAGCTTTCCTCCAGTAATCCAGTCTTGATGTTCCATCAGGTAGCAGAACTTACTATTCTCCAGAAAGCTAAGTAACTTTTCTCCCTTGGTACAAATTCAAAATTCAAATTTAGTCTCAAATTTACTTTTATACTTTTGGGAAATTAAGTCTGAGGATTAAAATTGTGGTTTGTTAGAGAAAAATTTCCTTCTTTTAAATATCTAAATATAGTTTATTTAGAACCTAAGTGGAATATACAATTGGTGGTATTTCAGGATATACCTAATAAACTTCTTTCTTTTAAATGAGATTTATTGTAATGTTATTATTAAATGAAATTATTATTATAGATGATTGTTCTATATTCAAAGTTGACCTTCATTTTGGACCCAATAGTCCAACACATGTGGATTTATGAATGATTCAAGAGAATCAATCATATAAATTCGGCTATTAAAATGATAATTTGTATACATTGTGAGAACTGTTTGTCAGGTAGTCTAAGAGAGGGACATGAGATTACACAAATACCAATGGAGCCTTGGATGTGAGAAATTATTTTGGAGGGGAAAAAAGGAAATAGGAAATTCAGAGAAAAAGGTTTTATAAGAGGGTTGGGAGATTTAAAAAGGCAAAAGTGGTCACAGAAAATTTGAGAGCACTAGGCAATAAAGGGGAAGTTGATCAGGTGAACTACAGGCCAGGGAAGAAGAATCTAGTTTAGGGAATCTTCTTTGAGAGTGTGGCCAGGAAAATATTTGAAATGCTAGATGGCCATAAGGAGAGTAATTCCAAACTAGAACCTAGGGGTTGGGACCTAGAAACTAAACAAAAGGAACTTGTTTCTTTAGAGACTGAGTAAAGTTCAAAGAATGGGCTTTTGGCCTGTGTGGAGATTAGAAATGAGGGTATAAGTAGAAAAGAAACTAGTTAAGAAAGATTAAAGGAATGAAATAATTTTGGAGTGAAACATTGAGTAAAAACTATTAAATATCGTAGTTTAAGTAATGAAAGATTGTAATTTAATTGCAATTTATATAATCTGTATAGTTTGTTTACTGAAATTTTCTCCCCTTAAAGTAAAAAAAAATTTTTTTCAATTTGAGACATTGCCTAGTAGTGTGTCTCAGAAGACATTATGGAGAAACGAATGAAGGAAACAAAAATAGAGGGTTGGAGGTCTTCAGGCCACACACTTTAGGTATGGTTTTTGGAGGAGACAATTCTTTTGGGTGGTGGTGGAAAAGAAGTTAGAGAGTTTTATGGTTGGGAATGCTTCTGTCCTTTTTCTGTCCTATACAAATCTTTGTGTAACAGAAATAGCTAATAATCTTATCAGATAGCCTCTAATTAATAGCTTCTCCACTAGAACTCATTTTATATTTATTCTATATACTTATCAATTGCCAGTCTGTCAATAAGCATTTATTAAAATTCTTCTAAATACATAAACCATACCATGATCTATTGTGGGAAACAATGCAGAAATCCCATTGTTTATGCCCTTCAGGAACTTGGGACCTGATTGGGATGATAAGACTTCAATTAAAAAAAAAATCCTAGAGAGGCAATAAAAGGTCAGTGATCAGAATTCATTTGATTTCTCAAGGAAAAATATTCTGGGAAAGACAAGCTTTGAGATTGTGTCTTAGAATATGTAATAGCTATAGACTGATTTAGAACTGATAAAAATTAAAGTTTTTTGCATAAGCAAAAACAGTGCAGCTAAGATTAGAAGGGAAATAGTTAACTAAATTAAGTCTTAATGGTGAGTTTCTCTGATAAAAATCCAGTTTCTAAGATATATAAGGAACTGATTCAAATTATTCTACTGTCAGAAATGATGAAGGGGATGGCTTCAGGGAAATCTGGGAGGATTTCTATAAACAGATGAAAAGTGAAATTATCATAACCAAGAGAATAATTTATATAGTAGCAAACAATTTCAAACAACTAAAGAACTCTGATCAACCACAATTCCAGAGGTCCCATGATGAAGGAAACTTCCCACCTCCAAACTATATACAGTTAGGTAAACTGCAGATAAAGCTTCTAGTCCAGATAGCTTTGGTAACCAAGAGGAACAATTAATAGGAGTTTGGGAGAACTGATGAACAAAGTAAGGCAAGTATAGTGGCTGCTGAGTTAGTAACTTCACAGTTCCTCTTCTATAAAATGAGCTGAAGAAGAAAATTGCAAACCATTCCAGTATCTTTGCCAAGAAAACTCCAAAAAGGGTCATAGAGAATTGGAAATGACTGACAATGACTTGACAACTTCAAGACTGAACCAGTTTATGTGACCTAGAGCTATGATTCTGGGCTGTGATTTCCATTTTACAGGTAAGGATAAACCAAGATGAGAATTACACAGTTTTAGATTGGGGTTATTAGGTACTATGGCTGCCCAGTTACTGAAGGACTGGCAATAGGTACTAAGGACTATCAATTCTAGGGCTCCTATGAGTGATACACCCTGAAATTATTTTGTCCTTTGTTATTTGGGTACTAGGAAAGGTATTCCTTATAAGTAGTATAAGAATAAGTAGTATGTATAGTCTGTGCCAGAGATGTCCTAGGCACATCTTAGTGTCCCCCAAAATGTATTTTTGTATCATTTTAAACATAAGTATTCACCTTAAAGTTTTAAGCTTCAGGTAGCTTAGTCATTTATGACTAAGTATTCAATAAATGTTCACTGTGTAAAAACAGAATTCCCTAGGTATAGAGCCTAATGAAAATACTGCACCTCCCTGTATCAAGAAGGACAATGCCACTGCTGAATTAAATGAGATTTTAGTATTGTATAGGTCTCCATGTCTATCAGATTATCTAGAGAAATACCCTGAAATGGGACTTTTGGCCAGTATATTCTGGTTTAATTTGCAGGGACAGAATATTTTTTTTACCTAAGGGAGAATGTAGCAGGTATTTCCTATTATGTCCCAGGAGAAGCCCCTCTTTCTTCTATTGTATCTTGAACAAAGGAATTTCCTGGAAAAGGTCATTTCTTTAACAGTTTGGGGACATACCTTGTCCTAGGTACTTATTTTCCTGTTAATATTACATTGACAATGTATTACTTGGCTAATTCATAGAACTAAGCTATACCCTTAAGTTTGGCCTTCAGAAGAAAGCTGAAGAACACATAGACTCCAGAGACCGAAAAGTTAAAAATTAGAGAGGAAAGAAACTGAAGCTGTAGTCTATGTGTACAGAGACATGTATTGGGTTTCCTAGGCAGCTAAAAGAGCCATCTGGGGAACTGTGTCCTACAAATTCTATCTGTTTTGCCACAATTCTCATAGTTTCCCCTTCGTCCCCCACAAGAACCACCAGGTTCTAATAACAATGTAACCTCTAAGAAGAAGAAGATGGAGGGACAGCATAATGGAATATAGAGATGTTTCTTTGACAAGCCAAAGAACTGAATCAAATTAAGACTTAAGGAAGCCAGAATCAAGAAGCAATGGGGCATAGACCTAGACCTTGTCATTGACTAGTATTGTGAATCATGTGATGCAACCTGGACAAGTAGGTCTAGGAAAGGAAGTTGATTAATTTTCCAAAAATTCCAAGGGTATTGTTCTGGCAAGGAGACCCCAATCTAGTTGAGGTCAAGGTTTCTTGAATCTTCAGTAGTTACTCAAAGTTTTCTTCTAATGGTTGTTACTCACCAAGGTGATAAAAGGGAGGTCATTCTGATCATTTGCAGATTTACATGTGAGTCCTTTAAATTTTTCTTTGACTCGGTTAAATAAAATCTATGCTATGTTTAATGTCTCTTTAGCCTAAGGCTTACATAGGAGCTAAGGACCCTTTTCTCTCCTCCCTCACAACCTTAATAAGAATCAAATTTTGATTTTCTTAATAAAAACCTGAGGCAGGGATAAAATAAATTTAATTCTGAGTTTGCTAAGAGAAACTCTATTGAGAGATAAACTGATTTGACTTCTGAGATGTTTAGATAGCTCTGAGAATTGAATCTAGTTCTTGTGAGTCCAGGGCTAAGGTTTTGGACATGTTCTCTCTATGATTAAGTCTCTGCTTAGATACCTCAGGACTACCTTCTAAGTTGATAAGATCTGGAACCCCAGTCTTACTCATCTTTGCATGCCTTATACCTTTCCAAAGTGTTTATATACAGCCCAAGAAATGTCAATAAAGTCTAACAAATATCAGAGAGAATTAATAGATATATAGAATGGAATATAGATATAATAGAATAATTAGACTGAATAGATTTCCAAGCTATGTCCAATAATAGATATAAGGCTGCATGAGTAACAGTTCAGAAGATAGTATGAAAGAGAAAAGGTTAATTGTAGAGTTTTGTAAGAATAAGCAACTGGGAATGACTTGTTGCTCAGAGTTAAGGAATGTGACTAGTCCTAGGACAGAAAAAAAAAAGCCATTGCTTCCTTGGATGACTATTGCTATTAATAATAACTCACATTTATATAGCACTTTAAGGTTTTCAAAGCATTTTGCATGGGTTATCTCATTTTATATCACAACAACCCTGTGAGGTAGGTGCTGTTTTATCATCAAGGAAACTGATTGGAAAGAAGTTATATGACTTGTCTAGGGTCACACAGTTAGCAAGTGTTTCAATGTAGGATTTGAACTCCAGTCTTCCTGCTTGGTGAACATCTATAAAGGAAATGATGTTACAAAGATACAGGGTAGCGTCATTAAGAATAGATTATGCTAGAATAGCATTATTTCCTTTTTCTTGATGGAGTTTCCAAACTAGCATGTCATTAAACTATATTCAGATATAGTTTATCTAGATTTTAGCAAAGCATTTGATAACAGCTTTCATGATGTTTTTGTGAAAAAGATGGAAACATGAAATATTCCTAAAATGCAGTATTTAGAATTGTGCAACAACATCCCAGATGTGTTCCAAAGAGAGTGTAATAGAGCAATGCTATCACTTTGCTAGCTGAGCACAGAGTGCCTCTGTTGATTAATTCTAAGATTGCATGAAATTTTTTGATCACTGTATCACTCTACTGACACATATTAAAGTTTTCAGTCTACCCAGAATTCCAGATCTTTGACAGACAAACTACTATTTAACCATAGTTCTCTCACCATATATGTGTGTGTGTGTGTGTGTATGTATAATTGATTTTTTAAAGCCTAGAGGTAGGTAAGCCTTTATGTTTGTCCTTACTAAATGTATTCTTATTCAGTTTGGTCCTGTGAGGTAGGTTTTCAAGATCTTTATGAATTCTGACAGGAAATGTTTTAGCCATCACACCCATGTTATGCCATCTGTAAAGTTTGACAAGCTCACTATATGTGTATTTTTATATAGCTGTTAGAGATGGAAGAAACAGATGAAATATTTCCACTGTGACAATTTTTTATTTTTCCTTCACAGAAACCCTGAGATTCTTTAATGGAAGATCGATGCATTGGTGGAAGCCACATAAAATCATAGTAGTATAGCAGTGGCAGTTAGGTGCTATAGTAGCTAGAGCACCCAGCCTGGTTTCAGGAAGACCTGAATCTGGTCTCAGACACATCCTAGCTATGTGACCCTGGGCGAGTCACTTTACCATATTTACTCAGTTTTTTCATCTATAAAATGAACTAGAGAAGGAAATGACAAACTAGTCTAGGACCTTTGCCAAGAAAACCCCACATGGGGTCATGAAGAGTTGGATATGGCAGAAGCAATTGAATAACAACAATGTAACAGACCTGTATTTGAAATAAAGAGCACAGGCAAGCAGAGAGAGTGGACCAGGTATACTGACATATCCTAATTCTCATTGGCCCTCCTCCTGAAGAAAGTTTTCCCTGATGTGAAAAGGACAGTCAAGAGGAGAGTTCCCTAGAATGTGTCTGTGTGCCTGGACTGTGGTCTATGCCTGACCATGAGTCAGAAGACCTGGTCTCAAAATCCCACTCTGCTACTTATCATTTAACCTTTTGTGCACTTCATTTTTTCATTTGTAAAATGAGAGTTGGGGCTAGATTACCTCCTAGGTTATTTCCAACTCTGAATCCTATGCTACTTATCTCTTCTTATCTACTTATAACATGTGGTTACTCTTAAGCTTTTGCCTACGGGGCAGATTTGTAAAATTTGGACCCTTTTTGTTGTAACTGTGCTCCTGTAAGTGAAGTTATGGAATGACTCTTGCTTATACTCCCTGGTTAGAGAACAGACCTTTCTGACAATGAGCTAGGGTTTGAGCTTCCCGTCTTGTGCTAGAAAAGGTCATGTTCCCTTTTGCATGGGTCCCATTGGGCAATCATGCTCAAACAAAGGCACATCAGGCAACATAAAAATGCAATCAACCACAGGTTATTTTTGAGAAATAATATTAAACCTGGTAAATGGATTCTTTAACAGTTTCTAAAAAAATACACACAATTAAGCAGAAGGAAGAGGCAGGGGACTCTATTCCTTCCAGTTATATTTTATTTGATCTAAAACATTAGATTCCCTAAGTTCTCATTTTTTATTTATCAAATCTTCGTTAACTATTAGCTATTTCCTTAGTTTAATAGAAGCACAGTTTTCTCTGCCATCAGTTTAGGGATTGTCTGTTTATTTCTTTGGGTTTACTAATTAGCTATGCGCTGCCTTGGGCAGTAATTTATTCTCTAGATATAAGAGCGCACAATGAAGGACTTCTCTGGCCAGGCTTCATTTTGTTTCCAAAAGTCTTTGAACTTGTAATTATGAGTCATGGTGCTCACAGTCTGGCAGAAAACTGACTCATTTAAAGTGTATTATCAGTTTTCATCCTGTTACCAAATGATGTGATCAACCATTAAAAAAAAGGAAACAATTTTACTAAAGGAGCAAAATTTGTGGAAGGAGAACGGGATGCACTATTCTTTCTAGACACATGGATAGGAGTCAAATCCAGCCTCAATTTGAGCCAAGTGAAAAATTAAATAAATAGCGAAATGGCACTGGAAAGTCAATGATCAGGCAAATTCATTTCAGAAACAGATGTAAAATGGATCATTTTTTCAGCCGAAAGCATAAGAATTCTATAGTATTATAATTTCTAGTGCTTTTCTTCCCTCATTATACTTCATTTGGACCAAGTGGAATGGAGATCGTGGAAGAAAAAGAAATTTTTATCTATGAACCTAGATCTTTGTTTATGAATCTAGGTATTTTGATGGCAGATGTTTTCAAGCCACACAGAGATACTTATCTACACAGCTGGATAGACAGAGGGCAGGAAATGTACCCTTCAGAAGGTTCTTTAAGTCCAAGGAATAGCCCTAATCTTCTTATTCAGTGGCTCCCTCCTGTGGGCAGCTGCTACTGTTAATGATATTCAAGGAAAATCTTTAAGTTACAATCACCTCTCTGCCAGTTTAAAGGGTCAGTATATGAAGGCAAATATGAAAAGATAGATGTCAATGACAATGACAAGATGGCAAGAAACAACCCCCAAATAATGAATAAATAGTTTAGGAAGGGACAGCAGGGAGTGTCTGGGCTGTAGGAAAGGAGTATTTGAACTCTCTAATCCAATTCTTCCAAGTAGGTGCCCATTCTTAGCTTTCTCTGAAGATGCCATATGTAATGATCTAATGTTGATTGAGAAGTCCAAATTCTTTCCTAATAGTTTCTAAGTAAAGTTCCTTTAACTTTCAATAGAAATCTTTTCTTTCGACTTTCTATCCTCCCATAGTAACTGTACTTCATGAACAACTGTTTCCCTCTTGCCACAAGGTTGTAACACCATTCAACAAGCTCCTATTAGTTTCCACGGGGTTCTGGCACTTTGAGGGATAGCTAAGTGTGAGATACGTGCCTAAAGTAGCCAAGGGTAGTAGTGGGCAGGAACCTAACCTTGAAGATACCCTGTGCAACCCTGGGCAAATCACTTAACTTCTTAGTCTTATAAGACTGTAGGTTGCAGGGAACATGAGGTGTATTGTTAGAGGAAGTGCCTCACCAGGAGCTCCCTACACCCATGAAATCATAATTTGGGATAAAAACAGCAAAAACAAATACACTCATCTAAGACATGATTCCTGCTCTACAAAGACTTACTATTTAATGGGAGAAACAAACATAAAACAAGATTAAGGGTGTGGTTCAGTGAAGGGAATAATCAATAGTGACTTTCAATTCATGGAACAGGTAGAGCTTGAAGATAGGTCATTCCAGGTCACATGAACAACAGGAACTTTGCCTATTCTAAGGACAGTAAGGAAATGAGCATGACTAAGAGCTGAGGTCATGCATATTCAGTATATACAGATGGAGGTGGGGTGAGAAGAGATGAGTCTACCTTATAGAGAGCCCTTAAAAATCAAGGAGAGTGGGGGCAACAAAGTAACTCAGTGGAAAGAGAGTTAGTCCTAGAGATAGAAGGTCCCAGGTTCAAATATAGCCTCAGATACATCCTAGCTGTGTGACCCTGGGCAAGTCACTTAACCCTCATAACCTAGCCCTTACCACTATTCTGCCTTGGAACCAGTTTGCAGGACTGATTGTAAGATGGTAGGTAAGAGTTTAAAAAAGAATCAAGGAAAGGAATTTAGTTTTTATATGTTAAAATAAATCTAAAACCAACCTCTATGTAGTTTTGCATGTTAAATAATTATTCCTTATAGATCTGCTTAAGCTAAGTATTCTTTTTTTATTTGAAAAATTTTATTTAATTAATTTAGAATGTTTCCATGGTTACATGAATCATGTTCTTTCTCTCCCCTTCTCCCATCCCCTCCCATAGTCAATGAGCAATTCCACTGGTTTTACTTGTGTCTTTGGTCAAGACCTATTTCCATATTATTAATATTTGCATTAGGGTGATCACTTAGAGTCTACTTCCTCAGTTATATTCCCATCGACCCATGTGATCAAGCAGTTGTTTTTCTTCTGTGTTTCTACTCCCACAGTTCCTTCTCTGGATGTGAATAGCATTCTTTCTCATAAGTCCCTCAGAATTGTCCTGGATTATTTAAACTAAATATTCTAAAATACTTAATATATCATCTCAGAATTGTAGTTCTATGATGGTTCCTTAGGGTAGCTCATTCACCCACTAGGTTTCAAATATTCTCTATATGTAAATGACTCCCTATTTTATATCCTCTGTTCCTTAGTTTCACTGTTTCCTATGCCAAGACAACTTCCTACAGGGCTTATTTATTTAGATGTCTTATCAGTATATTTTTTAAATTAAATTTTTATTTTTAAATATTTTTCCATGGTTACATGATTCATTTTCTTTCCCTCCTCTCTTTCCTCTCCCCTCCCAGAGCTGACAAGCAATTCCACTGGGTTATACAAGTATTATCACTTGCTTATCGATATATGTAGACAAAGAATCTCTAAAAGACATCTTTTTTTTTTTAAACCCTTACCTTACTTTTGAACCCTTACAATACTGTGTATTGGCTCCAAGGCAGAAGAGTGATAAGGGCTAGGCAATGGGGGTTAAGTGACTTGCCCAGGGTCACACAGCTGGGAAGTGTCTGAGGCCAGATTTGAACCTAGGCCCTCCCATCTTTAGGCCTGGCTCTCAATCCACTGAGCTACCCAGCTGCCCCCTAAAAGGCATCTTTTAATTATCCACAAATCCTCTATTTTCTAATTTCTTTAACCCACCAGGCTTGAATGTGATTTTTAATTTTTCTGTTTCTTACAGTTTTCTACCAAATTCAATTAAACAGATATTTATTGGGTGTAGCACATTTGAAATAAACTGAATGGAAATAGTATGACAGTCAGAAAGCTCTGAGTTTGAGTCCCACCTCTGACACATTCTAGCTGTGTGTTCCTGGGCAACCTGTTTTTGCCTCCATTTCCTCAACTATGAAATGGAGATAATAGCACCTACCTCCCAGGTTGTAGGGAGGACCAGAGGAAATATTTGTAAAGTGTTTTGCAAAATTTAAAGCACTCTATAAATGCCAATTCTTCTCTTCCTCTTCCTTGTCCTCCTCCTTATTCTCCTCATTCTCCTTCACTTCCTCCTCCTCCTCATCATTCAGAATTGCTAATATGTTGGCAGAGGAAATTTCCTTACCTGGAACATCTTGCCAATAAAATGAGAGCTAAAAAAATAAAAAGACAACATGCTAGAATACCAGGCCAAAAAGTAAAAGAGTATCTATCCTCAGGAAAATTAAGTTTTACATGATCCAGTCTATATTTAACTCCTAACCATTTTTCAAAATATTACCCAAACTTACCTCTTCCTCACTGCCACAGACATAGCCCAGACTTTTAAAAGTTCACTGTACTTTGATTCTTTCAAGAACCTCTCTTGTAGCCTCTATTCCATAATACTCTACACTATACCTTTAGTATGTCCTTCAATCACTTTTCTCAGGTGAAAATTGGATCCATTCACTCTTTTGCTCCAAAGGCTATGCTTATTGCCAATTTTCTCTTGTATCAAATCAAACCTCCCTGTGTTAAACTCAGCCAAATGCCGCCCTCTTATATAATCACCCTCATCTCTCTCCATTCCAGCTGGTGCTTCGTGTTGTAGATCAATAAATCTGCTTATGATTCTCAACTTGCTTCCCTGCCCTCTAAACCACTGTACAGACTATTATAAATACACACATAAACAAACTCTCACTGCTTTCTCTGCCAAATCATGACTTCTTTAAGACCCTATTCAATTTACTTCCAAGAAGTAAAATACTCTACAAATAGTACTCTGTTAACTCCTCCCTGACTGTATTCTTAAGTCTTCACATCTCCCTGATTACTTAATATGTATGAATTTATATGTTCTTTATGTATCTGATTACATTTGTCTTTGGCTATGAATATATTTTTATGTCTTCTCTTGTAAAAAAGATCTAATAGGTGGCAGAGTCCAACCATAGTGGGGCAGAGAGTAGGGAGCCCTGGGATATTAGGGTAGGCTGTGATTATTCTAGCCTTCTCACTCTAATGGGTGGCCAGATCTGGAAGTGAGGAATAAGTATAAGAGCTGTCAGTTCAGAGCAGTGCAGCAGGGTATGGTTAATGTTGGACCAGCTTTGATTAGCAGGATAGACTATCAGGCATTTGGAGACCATCTGCATTTTCAGTCTAAATGAAAACATATTTACTTTGGCGGCTGCATATCTGGAAGATGGGGGATATCTGTGCATATGGAATTCCTACCTACCTCTTGGAAAAAATGATCCCTAATTAAGTTCAATATCTGCTTTAAATTAGCAAATGTGTCAAATACAAACCTGTGTAATACATTAAAAGTCCCAGGAAAAGTGTAGTTGCTTTTAGAGTCGAACTTCCTTCCATGACATTCAGCTATTCTATTTTATAACTGGAAAGTATGGACATTTTGTTGAAGGATAAACCAAGAAAAGGAAGCCAAATTGCCAGAGTTCTCTTTTTCCTTTGCCAGGCTAAGAGAACTAGGCATCAGCAGGCCAAGGACTGCCAGGCCAGATGGAGCTTAATTAAGCATGAGATCACTTCTAGCTAGCTCTCTATCTATGATCCTCTGTTCCCTCTGTATTCTATCAATTTCTAGGATTCATTGGTCTAGAAATTAGCCTATGTGGATGGATGGGCTTTCTAGTCCTCAGGGTTTAGTGGTAAGACAGAGTGAGGGCAGATTTCAATTCTTAGGGCATGTGGATGGGACTGTGTCAATGTAGATGTTAAGGCCCTAAGAGGATGTTAGGGACAGGGACAGGGAAGTCCTGGTGGTACCCTATCTCACTGAAAGCACTGCAATTGGGGGCTCCCTGCTTATTAATGTATTATGAGTAACCAAGACTGAGCTCAAGTTCTCAGTCTACTGGGACCCAGACTTATTACTGTTGGGAGGGGGAAATATTATTGGGATCTGGGTAGGATGTGGGCTGGGTCAAGTCCTCTCTGCCTTCAGGGACTCCGTGGGATCTGGGCAGGTATAATGTGTATTTGGATATTGGGCAGGGTCTCTTAGGTGATTGGAGCAGTTTCACCTAGTTGCACAAAATTTTGGCAACAAGCGAGATGAATCAGAGGTCTTAATGCAAGGAGGTAGATTTGAACTCAGTTGTTTCTGCTATTTTGTGAAATGAGCACCCTGACTGGGATATGACCCTTATCTAGACAGAAAACAGAGGAGTATAGCACTGTAGATTAAAGATGTGTGAGGAAATTCAGGAACCAAGGAAGGAAAGCATAGTGTAGAGGATTTGGGTAAAAATCAATTGGAGAAACATAAGTGATATTGCCATTTAAATAAACCACAGACCACCTGGACAGAAAAAGGAAATAGATGAAGAATTTGGGAAACAAATCACAAGCCTGGAAGAGGTATGGTATAGTAATGATGAGAGGCTTTAATTATCCAAGCATCTGCTGGAACATTCCTCTGCCAAAAGCAAAGCAACTAATAACTTCCTTGTTTTCCTTAATGACAATTTCATGCTTCAAAAGATAGAGGAACCAACACTGAGGAAGTTTTCTTCTGGATCTGATCCTTACTAACAATCAGGAACTGGTTTCTAGGGATAAATGATAGGAGTATTGAGGGGAAATCACCATTTTCCTAAGAAGGGAAAATGGTAGTCTACTAAATGAGGGTCAGTGAGCTTGACTTTTATTCCTGAAAAAAATTTAGAACACCCCAATAAAGGCAATGGTTTATATATAAACACTTGGAAAGATGATAAGTGATCATTAAAATGAGTATGTCCCTATCTAGATCAGGTCATAGTAAACACATAAATTTTTTTGCTTTTGACTGGTAGATAAGAGGAAATCTGTAGGCATAGCATATCTAATATAGATTTTGGCAAAGCATTTGACAAAGTCTTTTATGTTTGATCATTATGAACAAAATAGAGAAGTGGTCTAGATGATTTTAGTTAGGTGGATGTGGAAATGGCTGAATGATTGGACCCAAAAAGTAGTCATTAAATGGTTGATTTCAACACAGACTAAGTCTTTGGAGGAGTGCTCCAGGAATCTGTTCTCTGATATATTAACTGTTTAACACTTCTATCAATAATTTGGATGAATGCACACAACAGGAAAAATGCTTGTCAAAGATATAGATGACATAAAAGGAATAGCTGAAAGGGATAGATGAAACTACCATGTTGGATAGTAGTTAGGATCCAAAAATGTAAGACAGTGGGCCAAATATAATAAAATCAAATCCAGAAGTTATAAAATGTTATACTTGGATGAAGAAAAACACTTTATAAGTAGGGGAGGCATCATGTGACCATAATATCTGTGTAAAAGATCTGGGGTTTTGGTGGATTTACAGGTCAGTATGAGTCAGTCAGATGTTGTAGCTAATGCTATCCTTAGGTCACATTAAAAATAGCATAGTGTTCAGAATAAGGGAAATGATAGTTCTGCTAATACTCTACCTTTGGTACATAACTGAACTGGGTTCAGACTTAGGTGCCACATTTCAGGAAGAATTAACTCAAACTGGAGCAAGAAGATAGTAACCATGATATGGTGAAGCATCTGGAGATCATAGCATAAAGGAACTGATTGAGAAATTTGGGCAAATTATCCTGGTCAAAAGATGTCAGGTTATAAAGGACATAAAATTGTTTTCATGTATTTGAAGGGTAGTTACTATGAAGTATTAGCCTTGTTCTAATTGGCCCGAGAGGACACAATCAGGAACAGTAGGGTGGCAGAGAGGCTGATTGAGGCTTGGCTTAAGGAAAACACTTTTTAATATGAGAGTTGCTAAAATTGAATGGGTTGCCTCAAGAGGCAATTGTTCTCCCATCAATGGAGATCTTGGAGAAAAAATCATTGATGTTGTTGAAAGAATTTTTGTTTGGTATGGGTTGGAGTAGAGGCCCCTTACAACTTTGATATTTTGTGAATTCTGTGATACAGGAGTTAGAGAATTCTCCGGAAAAAATATATTACAGGATAAAAATGTTATTCATTCAGTAGCAAATATTTAATGACTGTTTATACTATACTAGGTATTGAAAGTGAGGCAAAAGTATAAGACGTACATCTTGTACTTAAAGGGCTTAAAATATTATAGAAGAGCCAATCCATGGATGCATAAAACTGTGGTACAGAAAAGCTGGGATATATTTCTCAAAGAGGTAAAGCATGCTATCATACTTAGAGAAGATAGAAATTACATCTGGTTGAGGTGAACCAAGGATGTCTTATGGAAGAGATGGACTTTAACCAGGCCTTTAGTGATGGGTAGGTTTTGACAGGCAGAGATGGGGAAGAAGATGTGGAATAAGGAACATCTGCTTCAATGAAAAAGAATGAATGAGGGGACAGCTTGTAGGAATAGTGGATTGAGAGCCTGGCCTAGAGATGTGAGGTTTTGGGTCCAAATCTGGCCTCAGATACTTTCTAGATGTGTGGCCCTGGGAAAGTCACGTAACCCCCATTGCCTAGCCCTTATTGCTCTTCTGCTTTGGAATCAATACACAGTATTGATTCTAAGAAGGAAGGTAAGGTTTAAAAAAAAAGAAGAAAGAATGATTCAGTCACAGGATGTTAGGGTTGGACAATACTTGGAAGAAATTACAGGTCATTTAGTAAAATTTCTTTACTTTATGGATGAAGGAACTTAAGTGCATAGAAATTATTTGCCCAATATCATAGAACTAGTAAGTGGCAGAGCTAGTTTTCACACCTAGGTCTTCTGATTCCAACTCTAGTATTATTTTTACTATGCATTGCTTCAAAGACATGCAGGTGGTAAAGTACAAAGAATGTTAAGGGAAATGGCCAACAGTAGTCCAGTTTAGTTAGAGCATCATATATATACATATATATATATGTATATAATATATATATATATATACATATATATATATGTATGTATATACAGGAGATCAGAGGAGGAAAAGCCTGGAGAAGTTTGTTTGGAGTTTATCATAGAGGGATTTGAATGCCAGTATCATTTTATTTGGTAATATTTTTGGTAAAGCCATTTGGTAAAAGATGACTTTGTGTGTATGTGTGTGTGTGTGTGTGTGTGTGTATTTCTTTTTCAGTAATATATTGTTCCCTCAATTTTTAACATTTGTTTTCTCACATTTTGAGTTCCAAATTCTCTCTCTCTCTCTCTCTCTCTCTCTCTCTCTCTCTCTCTCTCTCCTACTGCCTCTCTGATACAATATAATGACTGGAATTCTTGAGAAACGGTAATTTATTAAATTATAAAATAATTTATTTATTAACTGCTCAAGACATCCTAAATTGGTCAGTTGACTCCCTCCATAGTCCCAATCAGCATCCCTCCTATAGCATACCATTTGTGAGCTCACCTTTCAGTCCCTCCCTTCAACATCTCTGATTGGTAAATAGCTACTGAGGAGGTGGACTTAGAGGCCCCAACTTCTCCCTCATTACTTTGTCACAGGAAGAGGAGGGTCTTTGTCCATAGAAGGAGGACATCAACTGACCCTTTCCTCCCCATCACATGGTTGGAGAATTCCAACATTGGTGTAGAGTTTACTTTTTTCTTTTAATATTTCCAGTAGCTCTAGGTTCACCATAGTTAGTCCTGCCCATAATCCTTTTATCCTTTAAAGATTTAATCAAAAGAAAGGAGATCCCAACCTAGTTTCATGGCCTAGGATTCTTCCTAATCATTGAATCAGACTGTTTTTGGGGGGACAGGAAGCTAAAAGGAAAATTATTTCACTATTTAGTATTAGTTTTCCACAATGGAAATTATTTGATATGCCATACACATGCTATCATGTGATATATATTTCCATATCTGTCATATTGTGGTAGAAGACACAAATAACTAAAAGAAAAACTCAAAGAAAATAAAGAGAAAAGTGGTTCTTTATTTTCATTAAGACTACATCAGTTCTTTCTCTGGATATGTATACATTTTTCATCATGAGTCCTTTGGAATTATCTTGGATCATTATATTGCTGAGGATAGCTAAGCCATTCAGATTGGATCAATGTATAGTATTATTGTCACTATGTACAATGTTCTCCTGGTTCTGCTTACTTCACTGTTATATAAGCCATATAAGTCTTTTTCATTTTTTCTGAAATTGTCCTGTTCATCATTTTTTGTAGCACAGTAGTATTCTATTACAATCATATACCACAACTTGTTCAACCATTTCCCAATTGATGGACATCCCCTCAGTTTCCAATTATTTGCCACAAAAAAAAAGAGCTATACATTTTTGTACAAATAGATCCTAAAATATGGCTGTTGAGGAAATGAAGAAGTGATTGGAATGGTGTATTATGAAGATTAATTTTCCAAGATGGTTTAGAGTCTAAAAAAACTAGAAGCAGGGAAGCCAGTTAGAAAGCTAATGTTCAGGCAAGAGATGATAAGGGTAATGGGAATGGGAAAGATGTAGCAAAAATCTAAGGTTTTGAAGACTGATTGGATAAGGTAGAGGGAAGAGTTAAATATGACTAGGATTTGGGAGTTGGGAGAATGCTGGTGACATTGACAAAAAAAAGGGAAGGAAGAAGAGTTGATTTGGAGGAAGAGGATGATAAGTTTGGTGTTAAACATGTTGAATTTGAAGTGTCAGCTAGACATCCATGTGAAGATATCTAGAAATTAATTGGAAATGCAGTATTGGATCATGGATGAAAATCTAGTATTTTCATAAAAAAATTTTATGAAAAATAATTTCATAAAAATCTAGGCATAAATGATATGAATAGAGTTGTCAACATAGAGGAATTTTGAAGTTGTGGGATTAGATGGGATCCCTCAAGAAAAGATGATTTGGGGAACCTAACCATTTAAGAAGTGATAGAACTAACAATAACAATAGATTGAAAGGAACCTTTGAGATCATTTATTCCAATCTCATTTTATAGTTTGGGAACTTAAGTCATTGACAAATCCATAGTCATGCAGCAGAAGACCCTGGAAAATGTAGAATCATAGAAATTGAAGGAGCAGAGGATTTCAAGGAGTAGCTGTCAATTGTGAATTGATTGGAGACTAAGAAAATTCCATTAAATTTTAGAATTAGAGGTCACTGGAAATTCTCAACATTTTTAGTGCTGACAGCTTTAAGAAAGGCCACTGGTGGCCATGTTTATATGTTATCATTGATATTTGCCTTGATCAGAGCTGGTAGCCATCCACTTGATCAGTAGCAGGTACTATAAATAATTAACAAAAATAATGTCACTTCTGGTTATTGTCTTCACAAAACTGAGTCTACCCAGCTTGCTGGGGTTTAGGTCCTGCAGGACAACACAGATGTGGAGGATCAGTAGAGATGACAGCACAGAATAGAGCAGACATGCTTGTGCATAAGAATAGCCAGTTGAAGAGTTTTGTTTTTCTTTTTGTTTAAAAATTTTATTTTTGGTTGGGGAAAAGAGGAGGGTGAGAAAGAAAATAAATGTTTGTTAGTTGGGAAAAAAAAGTCTGTAGACCACAAAACATTAGACATGAAAGTTAAGCTGATTTTAGTAGATTTTTTTTAAGCTTGAATTTATACAAATCTTTTCAGTTTGCAAAACATTACAAATATCATCTCATTTAATCATCAAAAGAATCCTGTAAGATAGATACTATTATTACCCTCATTTTACATAGAGGGAAACTGAGGCTGAAAGTAGTTAAATGACTTGCCCATCTAGTAAGTATTTGAGGATTTGAACTCAGGTCTTTCTGACTCCAAATCTAGGACTTTACCCATTGCACTACTTAGCTGCCATCTAAATTCCCAACTTTATTGCTTCTTTCATGTCTTAATCCCTTTACTGTGGTTCCTA
Source organism: Monodelphis domestica (assembly GCF_027887165.1). Classification (NCBI taxonomy): domain Eukaryota; kingdom Metazoa; phylum Chordata; class Mammalia; order Didelphimorphia; family Didelphidae; genus Monodelphis; species Monodelphis domestica. Next base: position 279,383,537 of record NC_077228.1, read on the forward strand.
CTCTTGCTTCCTAGATCTCCCATATTAAAACAGATTTGGCTCCCCACTTTCCCTGTCCCCTCTCAGGTCACCAGTTATAGCAGCAATATCTCTCTCTTCCTCTCTCTCTCTCTTTCTTTATTTCTCTCATAAATATACTCTATTTTTGCCAATTAGATATAATAGCAAATTTCCACATAAGCTTTCCAAAGTTTTATGATTCAAATTATCTCCCTTCCTCCTTTCCCTCCCACCTCCTGGAGCTGGCAAGCAATTTGATCTGTGTTATACATGTATTATCATACAAAACATATTTCCATATAGTTCATTTTCATAAGAGAATAATCATATAAAACCCAAACCCCCAAATAGGTTAAATTAAAGTGAAAAATCATGTACTTTGACCTGCATTCTGATTCTAACAGTTCTTTCTCTGGAGGTGGATAGCATTCTTTGTCATAAGCCCCTCAGAATTGTCCTGGATCATTGTATTGCTGAGAGTAGCAAAGTCTATCACAGTTGATCATCCCACAGTATTGCTGTTATTGTGTACAATGTCCTCCTGGTTCTGCTTATTTCACTCTGCAACAGTTCATGTAGGTCTTTCCAGTATAGCAGTAAGCTCTAAAAAGGTCACACTGTTGCTTGATACAAGAATCACTGAGCCTCCATGGCTATTAGTCTAACAACTCTATGTGGGGTTCTTTGCAACCTGCTATACTCTCTTTTTTTGTCTCCCCATGTTAATGCTCAAACTCAATATTTTTTATTTTCTGATTACATACTTTCACTGTCTCCCACTGTTGCAAGGAGGAGAGGAGGGCACATGAAATGAGAAGGAAATAGCTATCTTGGGAGAATAAGTAGGGGTTAAAGGAAAAGAGGCGAGGGTAACAGTGAAGAATCGGTTCAGGAGTGAGGGAATGGAGGAGAATAAGACTAGGGCCAAAGGGAAATTAAGGGTTGAAGATTCAAAAGGCCAAGTTTGAGACTTAAGTACAATTTTATGCAGAAAGCATTATCAAGGTAATCAACAGTGATTTGTGAAACTCACATCTCAGGACCATCTTCCTCTTTACTACAAAATATGACTCACTATTACGTGGCCAAAATGGCTGAAATGATACCATTGTGACTCCAGATTTCCTTTGTGAGTGTCTCTATCTGGTCAGAACAGAATGAAATACAGCCAAAAATCCAATTAGAAGATATTCTTTTACAGATGGAATATTCTAATGAATTGGTATCAAAGGATACTAAAATCTGATTTCCTATTCTGATGCTATTAAATTAGTTTTAATACAAATTATTGGCCCTTCTAATGAAGAATAAAAACATGTTCTCTTTTTCTGATGTTCCAGGGGACGGGGAAGATAGTAAGCTCAGGCCATACCAGAGTTAGGAGCATCTGTGGGTTTTGCCACTGGTATATCTTGCTTCTTTTCACATAAAATTATGATGTTTGTTTTACTGACAGATGAACTTTTAAAAATGAACTCCAATAAGAATATTTTACTTGATGTTGATGAGATTTACCCCTTTAATGGAACACCAAAAGGCTCTTTCTATCCCTGACCTTTTAATTCATATTTAATGACAAAACTGAATGTAGCCCCGTGATCTGAAGTTACAAGAAAAAGGATGCCAAAGCCTTGAGTTGGCCAGAAGTTGCAGTCCTCAGTCCAATACTCTCAGAATACAATCTGGAAGTATTTTAAATGCCAAAAGAAATGTGCTATCTTTACTCTTCTCTTCTCATTTCCCTTTCCCTTGGTCTTTTCTTTTTTCCTGATGTCTCTTATGGTCTCCATGTTGGCTTGGTAGATGGAGGAACCAGACCTTCATAGTTTCTTCCACACTGAACTTTGCTGAAGGCCTGAGATTGATGCTTAGATCCCTGCTTGCTATTGCTTTCGTGTCTGGCTCCCTCCCCTTTGGTGTCTCTAATCTTTCTTTCCATTATGCCTAGACTGCCCACACCCAGCCCTCTCACTTTCTTCCTGTCTGGGCATAGGGATTGAATTCTCCCAATATTCCAGGCTGGCTACCCACTTGCATCTGTCAAACTCTTTTTTTGGTATGGACATTGGTAACATGCCCAGAGTCAGCAACTCTGTATTTTGAGTTTTATTTATCCACTGCTATGTTATTGGTCTTTCATTCACAAAATCACATGTGTCCTGCAAATAGGCACACATGATGGATTTTATATTATAAGATTTAGATTTTGGAAGGGAATTTGGAAGGCATATATAGTCCAATCTTTTCATTGCCCAAGGTCACATGGGAAGTTAGCTTCAGAGCCAATATTCAAACACTTTCTCTGACTCTAAGTCCAATTTTTTTTTCCCTACTTACTATAGCACATTGCCTTTCCACTATTCTACTCTAGATCTGAGTTCCTTTGGGGCTCTGATCCTACAAATAATCCAGGCAAGGGACAGAAAGGGGAAAGCATATTTTTCCAGTATATCTGGGAACTAACTGAAGAAGAAAGAGATCTAGAAGGAAAGTGAATCCCCTTATTTCCCACAAAGAGACTTTTATTAAACTCTAGGGAAGGTTGAACCCTTTTAAATATACACATTCCTTCTGACAAAAGTTGTTCTATTGTTTCAATTTAGGGGAATCAGTCAACACCCTATACAGATGACCAGTTAGGGATGTGAGTAGTCACTCATTTAGGGTAGTGCACTCCTGTAAAAAAAGAGAACTTCAAACATTTTCAAATCTTATGTAAGTATAATGAAAGACCTGCAAAAATCTATCACAAGAAAGACAAAGTGGCAATGGTATTGTTTTTCTATTGACACCTCTATTCTTGAGGCTAATTATTCATTTTGCTTAATTAAATGATCTACCTTTAATAGGCTCTTCTAGTAAATAAAAGCTGTTTGAATTTTCTCAATCTTATATTTCATACCAGGAATCCTGTGCTCTGATGGATAGAGAGTGTCATAATTATACAAACTAAAAAATATCCCAGAGAACACAGATATTCATATGAAAAATTCATAACATAAATTCTTTAGATTATCAACTAATGTCATGAAATTACTGTGCCTTAAACTTGCTTTGTACCTTTCTCTCTTCTCTTTTTTTTTTCCTCTTTTCCAACTAAGTGTGTGGCAAAAGTGGCAACACAGTAGACCTCAGAAAGTATTTTTTGGAGAGAATTGATTTATTCATTGTTTCTCTATGCTGTGCTAGATCTTTAGTGCTAACATCTGTAGCTCAGTGGTAAAATCTTACAGAGTGGTCCCAACTGCCACATGGGTTAGCATCTTGGCTTTGCTACTTGTGCTGACCCTGGGCGGGTTATTTAACATCTCTTGATCTCAATTTCCTCATCTGTAGAATGAAGGGTTTGGATTAGATCAGTGGTGTCAAACTCAAATAGAAATGTAGCCACTAAACCATTGAACTGCATGCTTACTTAGAAAAGATACATTTTAATATTATATCAGTTCTATGGTAGCTTTTTAATTTTGTTAAATATTTCTCAGTTACATTTCAATCTGGTTCAACTTCATTCAGATTGTGCACTTCTCTGGATTAGATGACACTGAAGGTCTCTTCTAGTTTTAAATCTATGGTCTTTTTTCTTAACTTTTAGCATTTCTTCTCATTTCCTTAGGAAAATGAGCTGACAAAATTATTTATCCTTAGCTTTCTTCAAAAGGCTCAACTCAAATACTACCATGGGGTCTTTCTTACTCTTCCCAGTGGTTAGTGCTCTCTTTTCCTGATCTTTCCTTCTCTATTTCCCTTAATCCTTTTTTTGTGACTCAGTCTTTCTGGTTACATGCTCCAAAGTTCAAACCAATGCTTTATATGGCCCCATATTCTGATGCTTGTCCCAACCTTGGGAACCTCATGTCTTCCCTTTAAGGGGGAATAGTTACCAAGATTCTCATTCTCTTAGCAGTGTGAGAAAGGTTCATAATCCATCTAGAATCAGTTTTCTTAAGGCAACTTTTTCTTTTGAAGTCATATTTCTGTTTTTAGGTCATAGTCAAAATTTTAAAAAAATTATTGGAAAATTCCTCTCTAGTTTGCTGACAAATTTTCTCCCCTTCTACTTGCCTGAAGAAGTCTGAAAATGGAATCTGGCAATATCTAGAAATATGAGAAACAGATAATCAAGCTTGCTTTGGCTGTGATTTATGAGGTCCACAAAGAAAATATTAACATACAAACTCTAGACTAAAACTTCAGGCAATGGTAGTCCATTTCATCAGAAGATAATCGTTTGGGGTAACTCCTTGGTTTAGTAATTTAGAAAATCTAGGGAAACTTTGGGTTTTACTTTCTGATATGCTTCTTATCTAATACTTAAGGCCACTAACCTTTATTATTTCAAGAGACTCTGAAATGAAAAATATAATAGATAAAAAACCCTTTATCTTCCATCTTAGAATCAATCAACTAGAATTAAGGTAGAAGAAGAGTGGTAAGGTCTAGGGAATGGGTATATATTGACTTGCCCAACATCACACAGGTAGCAGGCCAAATTTAAACCCAGGGCTTACTGTCTTTGGGCCTGACTTTTTATCCACTGAGCCACCCAGCTGTCTCCTTAATAGATTTTTGATAAGGAAAAAAAAGCCACTTATTCTATTCAAGAATGAATGGTAATGCATAAAATCCTACTTGGACATTTAAAGTATCTCCTTCTAATTTCCTGTATCAGAAACCACTTCCTGAGATGATGGGCCATGATAGAGACTTCTAATTTGTCTGGCTTATTGTCCTGACCCAAGTAAAATCTGGGAGCTTCAATATCTAGAATTACTTAATGAATAGTCACTTCCCTTATAAGTTTTCAGGCTTATAAGATTTTAAAAGACAGAAAAGTTAGATTTATATTGTAAAAGGCACAGAAAAGATTTTCAATTGAGCTTTTTCAATCAAAACAGCCAAATCATCCACCCTTCCTCTCCTTCATGAATTTACAATATAACCCTGGCTATGGCCCGAGAGAAAGAGAGAGATAATCCTGAGGTTCATTCCTATATAACAATTCTCTGTCTTTCCGAGTCTTTCATTAGTCATTGCTTTACCACTCTTTTGTAGGTATCTGCTACTTGCTGACAAGGAACTGTGGGTCCTTCTTTCTGTGGTCAGTTTCATCTGACCCCATCAGATATCAAGTGTTGTTGTCCCCACCTGATGGTAAGCATCATTTTGCTTGGATTTGCTTGGATTTTCCTTTTTGTTTTTGCTCTCCTTTTCTCCATGTACTGTCTTTGGAGCAAGAAGAGAATGGAGTGGAGTGATTTGGATGGGAGCTTCAGCTGACAGTATTACAACTCTTTTTCTACCAATAGGGCACTGAAGACCACTGATTTGTTTTAAAAACTGCTATTTTATAGCTGGGTCCTAAAGCCCAATTTCCCATGCAAAAGTTCTTTTGTGAAGCTGGAAGAGTGTTCCTTTCATAGACTTCTGAGTATGTCTAATATAAAACTGACAAACTGTACTAGCTCCCTTAGTCATGTGTACTCTATGATCTCTCTTATTGCTATTGCTGATAATGCAACCTTTTCCTTTTTTTACCCAAGTCCCAAACTTTACCTTTATCTTCTCTTTCTTAATATATAGGATTGTGCCTCCTATATTTTGAGATATGCTTCTTTTTTCAATAAATCACACTTTTATATCAATACATATTAAGTATAGCTTTGAGAAATAATCTATTTTTCTATATAATAAGGGGCCATAGAAACACAAAGCAAAAATTCATAAGACACTAAATAACTTAACCTTAAAGAATGAGTGGGTTAAAGAACATATATAGAAACAAAAAAATAATTTCATTAAAGTGATGAATAATAATGAGAAATCATACTGAAACCAATGGGCTGGAGGGGATGTGGCAAAGTTGGGACATTACTGGTGGAGTTGTGAATTGATCCAACCATTCTGGAGGGCAATTTGGAACTATGTCCAAAGGGCGCTAAAAGACTGTCTGCCCTTTGATCCAGCCATAGCACTGCTGGGCTTGTACCCCAAAGAGATAATAAGGAAAAATACTTGTACAAGAATATTCATAGCTGCGCTCTTTGTGGTGGCCAAAAATTTGGAAAACGAGGGGACGCCCTTCAATTGGGGAATGGCTGAACAAATTGTGGTATATGTTGGTGATGGAATACTATTGTGCTAAAAGGAATAATAAAGTGGAGGAATTCCATGGAGACTGGAACAACCTCCAGAAAGTGATGCAGAGCAAAAGGAGCAGAATCAGGAAAACATTGTACACAGACATGGAAACACTGTGGTATAATCGAACGTAATGGACTTCTCCATTAGTGTCAATACAATGTCCCTGAACATTCTGCAGGGATCTAGGAGAAAAAACACTATCCACAAGCAAAGGACAAATTGTGGGAGTAAAAACACCAAAGGAAAGCAACTGTTTGACTACAGGGGTTGAGGAGACATGATTGAGGAGAGACTCTAAATGAACACCCTAATACAAATACCAAGAACATGGAAATGGGTTCGAATCAAGGACAGATGTGATACCCAGTGGAATCACACATCAGCTGTGGGAGGGGTGGTGGGAGGGGGGGAGGAAAAAAATGATCTTTGTTTCTAAGAAATAATCTTTGAAAATGACCAAAAAAAAATAATGTTCAAATTGAAAAAGAAAAAAGAAAAGAAACCAATGGGGTACAGCAAAAGCAGTAACTAGAAGAAAATTTGTTTTTCTAAATGCTTATATTAATAAAATAGAGCAAGAACAGATAAATGAATTAGGAATACAATTAAGAAAACTAGAAAAAGAACAAATTAACAACCCCCAACTAAATCCCAAATTGGAAATCCTAAAAATCAAAAATGAAATCAGTAAAATTGAATGTAATAAACCATTGAATTAATAAATATATTCAGGAGTTGGTTTTATGAAAAAATCAACAAAAAGGATGAACTATTCTTTATATGATTAAGAAAAGAAAACCAAATCACTAGCATTAAAGAGGAATACAGTGAATATACCACCAATGAAGATGAAATTAAATCAATTAGGAGTTATTTTTCCCAATTATATGCCAACAAATTTAATAATGTAAATGAAATGGAAGAATACCTAAAAAAAAAAACATAAACTGCCTCGATTATTAGAGACAAAACTGGAATATTGAAAAGAACCCATTTTAGAAAAAGAAATTGAACAGATCATAAATAAACTTCCTAAAAACAAACAAACAAAATCAAGATCTGGTCAATTCACAAGTGAATTCTACCAAAGGTTTAAAGCTCAATTTATTCCCAATATTAAGTAAATTATTTTAAGTAATAGGCAAGGAAGGAGTTTTACTAATTCCTTTCATGAAATAAATATTACACTGATATCTAAACCAGGAAGAGCAAAAACAGAGAAAAAAATTATAGACCAATTTAATCAATTAATGTGGATGTATAAATCCTAAATGAAATTCTAGTTAGGAGACTATAGCATTATATCACAAAGATTATACATTGTGACCAAATAGTGGGATTTCTACCAGGAATGCAGAAATTGTAGAATATAAGGAAAGTTAGCAACCTAATTGATTTTATTAATAAAAGATAATAACATAAAAATCAGTGATTATATCAACTGATGCAGAAAAAGCCTTTGACAAAATACAACACTCATGCCTATGTATAGGTATAGATGTAGTTTTTTTTTTAAGGGATAAAAAGCATTTACCTAAAATCATCACCAAGTAATATTTGTAATAGGGTAAACCTAGAAGCCTTCTCAATAAGATCAAGACTGAAACAAGGATGCCCATTACTACCAATATTATTTAAAATAGTATTAGATATATTAACAATAGCAATAAAAAAAAGAAATTGAAGGAATCAGAGTGGGCAAAAAGGTAATATAACTTTCTCTTTTTGTAGATGATATGATGGTACATGTGGAAAATTCTAGAGACAACTAAAAAGTTAGATGAAACTATCAATAATTTTAGTAAACTAGCAGTTTATAAAATAAATCCCCACAAATCATCAGCATTTTTATATATTACTAACAAAGTCCTTCAATAAGAGACAGAAAAAGATAGTCCATTTAAAATAACCACAGATAGAATAAAATACTTGGGAGTATGACTGACAAAAGAAACCCATGGGCTACATGAACATAATTACAATAAATGGAGAAATATTATTTATGGATAGGCTGAGTTAATATAATTAAAATAACAACCCTACCTGAACTAATCTACTTATTCAATACCATTCCAATCAAGTTACCAAAAAATTCTTATTGAACTAGAAAAAATAATAATAAAATTCATTTGGAAAAACAAAAGATCAAGTATATCAAAAGAGTTAATGAAAAAAATGCAAAGGAAAGAGATTGAACAGTACTAGATTTTAAACAGTACTATAAACCAGTAATTATCACAATCAAATGGTGCTGGCTAAGAAACAGAAAGGTAGATTAGTTGTATAGTATGACAAAGAGTAGTAAAAAATCATAGTAATCTTCTAGTTGACAAAAGTATGGCTCCAGACTATGGGATAAGAAATCACTATTTTGTAAAACTTACTGGTAAAACTTGGAAAATAGTTTGGCAGAAACTAAGTATGGATTAATATGTCACACCATTCACTAAGATAAAATCTTAAATAAGTGCATGATCTAGACATAAAATGAGATATCATAAGCAAATTAAAACAACAGGGAACATAATACCTATCAGATTTATGGATAAGAGAGGAATGTATAATTAAACAAGAAAAGAAAGCATTATGAGATATAAAAGGATAATTTTTAGTGCATTAAGTTGAAAAGTTTTTGTACAAATAAAACAATGTCACCAAGATTAGAAGGAAAGCAGAAAAAATGGGAGGAAAATTCAAAGTCTCTCAAATTGATATCTTATATCTATAATATATAGAGAGAGCTTTGTTAAATTTATGGGAATAAGTTATTCCTCAATTTATAAATGTACAAAATATATGAAAAGATAGTTTTCAGATGAAGAAATCAGAGCCATATGTACATATATGAAAAAAATGCTCTAAATCACTACTGATTAAAAAATGCACACCAAAACAATTCTCAGGTATCATCTAACAACTGTCAGATTGGTTGAAATTTAAAAAGGGTAAAATGACACATGTGGAAGGGGATGTGGAAAAATGGGGGACATTAATAAACTACTGGTGGAGCTATGAACTGATCCAAACATTTTGGAGAACAATTTAGAATTATCCCCAGTGAATTGTAAATTTATATACACTCTTAGACCCAGGAATACTATTGCAAAGGCCAGGAAATTGAAGGGAGGTCTATCAATTGGGGAATGACTAGATAAATTGTGGTATATTATTGGGATAAGAAACAATGAATTGGACTTGTCAAAATTGGAAAGAACTACATGAGATAATGAAGAGTGAAATGAGTAGAACATATATACAGCTGTAGATTTAATACTTGAAGAACAACTCATGAACATTCACCATTAACAGATAAGCTGAAAAATAAAAACATGAAAGATATAATCTATACATATATGTCTATTTGTTAGATGATGCCTTCTGTGGTCTGGGGAGGGGAGAGAAGGGAGATATACCTGGAAATAAATTCTATCAATAAAATTTTTTAAAAAAGAGTATTAGTTCATTTTCCCAAGCCTAATTTATAGCATGTTAAATTTAATTTAGTTTTTTTATTAAGAAAAATCTATTTTTCTCCACCATCCCCAATTTGAAACAAAACAAAACAAAATATAACAAATATTCATGATCAAGAAAAATAAATTCTGGAGAGGCAGAGTCAAGATGGCGGCATAGAGGCAGCAAAGGTTCAGACCTCTGAAAACCCTTCCTTACTGATTGAAAACTAAATGCTCTTAGGGGACTGAAAATCAAACCTAACAAAAAGACAGGGCCAAGGAACCCTCCTGCTGGACTCAACTTAAAAGATATGCCCCACCCCCCAAAGCCAGAATTGGAGAACACTCTGGTTTAAGGGGAAAGAAGAAGGAAGGTCTTGGGATCCCTCCCCCCACCTAGAGTGCTAAACCTCCAGTGGCAGTTGGAACCTCTGGGCATGGAAAGGTACTGGTCTGGAGGGAGTACCATGTGGGCAAAGCTGTGTCAGGCTCAGAGCATCCAAAACAGGAATTGGGGAAGAAAATAGAGGAGAAACACAGAGCTTAGAATGGGAGGCATAGTTGCAGCAGCGGAAGCACTCCATATTGCCCACCCTCTTCCCCAGGTTTTGGCCCTAGGGCACATCCAACAACCCAGCCAGACTTAATCCCATCAAAGTCTCCAGAGGACAGGGAAGCTCAAGCTCCAAAATCCCTCCCCCACAGACTGCTGGACTTAACCCCATCAAAGCTTCCAGAGTGCAGAGAAGCTCAAGCTGCAACACCCTTCCCCCACAGACTGCACTGAGAGATTTACTGACAAAACTCCAAGGGTGAAGGCAGAAAGAAAAGCCCAAAACCACCAAAAAAAATGAGAGGAGCAAGAGCTCAGACATCAACAGGGAGTAAAGATGGGGTAAATATGAGCAAACAACAGAAAAAGAAAAAATAAATTACAATTAACAGCTTCTATACAGGCAATGAACAAAGAGCAAATGGAACAGAGAAGGATTAGGGAACACCAAGCAAAAACAAAACAAAACAAAACAAAACAGAAAACCCAGGGAACTGGATACAGGCTTTGGAAGAAGTCAAAATACAATTCAAAACACAATTAAGAGAGGCTGAAGACAACTTTAAAAGCAAGATAAGTCATCTGGAAACAGAAAAAAGTGTCTTGAAAGCCAAAATTAATCAGCTTGAAAATAAGGCAAAGGAGATGAAAGATGCCTCCAAAGAAAATCAGACCAGAAGGAGGATGACCAAAAAGCCAGGGATGAAATCCAGTCTTTAAGAACCAGAATACAATTAGAAGCAAGTGACTTCACAAGGCAACAGGACACTATAAAACAAAATCAAAAGAATGAAAAAATTGAGGAAAATATGAAGCATCTCATTCACAAAACAGAAGATTTAGAAAATTGTTCCAGGAGATCAACTTAAGAATCATTTGTCTACCAGAAGACCATGACAAAAGAAAAAAGACTGGACATCATACTACAGGAAATTATCCAAGAAAACTGCCCCAATATTCTAGAACAAGAGGGAAAAGTGGAGATTGAAAGAATACACAGATCACCTCCTGTACTTAATTCCCAACTGACAACACCCAGAAATGTTATAGCCAAATTCAAGAATTATCATACCAAAGAAAAAAAAATATTACAAGCTGTCAAGAAGAAGCCATTCAGATACCATGGAAACACAATGAGGATAACACAGGATCTGGCTGCATCTACACTGAGGGACTGAAAGGTAAGCAAGGGATCTAGGTCTACAACCAAGAATCAACTACCCAGAAAAACTGACTATATTCTTACAGGAGAAAGTATGGTCATTTAACAAAATAGAAGAATTCCAAGCATTTGTAAAGAAAAGACCAGAACTGAACAGAAAATTTGATGCCCAAACACAGAACTCAAGAGAATCATCAAAAGGTAATTTTAAAAGAGGGGGAAAAAGAAAAAACAAAACAAAACAAACAAAAAACCCTTTATTTTTTAGAGACCCATTAAGTTAAAATTATATATATATATATATATATATATATATATATATATATATATGTCCCTATAAGAAAAGGGGTCATTGGTAACTCTTAAAAATTGTTATTATCACCTGGACAGCTAGAAGAATTACACTTAGAGGGAACAGTTACAAACTTTTTAGGATGAAATGCCAAGACATAAATATGTATATAGATATATGTAGTAATACATATATGTGTATATATACATATATATATATATACACAACTAGAGTTAAAAAAGAGGTTAATACTAAAAGAAATGGGAAAAGAAACAAAAGGAGGTAAATTTATATGTCACAAAGAAGCTCATGGTGGGAGGGGGGAGAACATCAATACACTGGAAGGATAAAGAGGTTGGAGACAGGAAATATTCAACTCTTATGTGCATTGAAATTGACTCAAAGAGGGAAGAATAATCCAATCCATTGGGTCAGAAAATAGATTTGTGCCCTATAGGGAAGTAGAAGGGTAACAAAGGGACTGGTGGGGAGGGAAGCAGTACAAAGGAGGGAGAAGGGGGGTAGTTTAAAAAGACTGCAAAAAAATAAAGAAGGGATAATAAGGGGGTAGAAAGGGAAGTAAAATAAGGGTGGGAACTAGGGGGACTGATTAAAAACAAACATTGGTGTAGAAGGATATAGTTGAAGAAGAAAAGGTAGGGCTAGGAGTAGAAATCAAAATGCTGGGAAATATACAGCTGGTAATCATAACTCTGAATGCGAATGGAATGAACTCACCCATAAAACGCAAGGAAATAGCAGAGTGGATTAGAATCCAAAAACCCTATCATATGCTGTCTGCAAGAAACACACATGAGGAAGGTAGATATGCATCAGGTGATAGTAAGAGGAAGGAACCGAATCTATTGGACATCAACTGATAAAAAGAAGGCAAGAGTCACAATTATGATATCTGACAAAGCCAAAGTAAAAATAGATATAGTTAAAAGAGATAAGGAAGGTAATTAAATCCTGATAAAAGGCAGTATAGCCAATGAGGAAATAGCAGTACTCAACATGTATGCACCAAATGGCATAGCATCCAAATTTCTAAAGGAGAAATTAGTGCAGCTCAAGGATGCACTAGATAGAAAAACTATACTAGTGGGGAACCTGAACCTTCTTCTAGTAGAACTAGATAAATCAAACCAAAAAATAAATAAGAAAGAGGTAAGAGAAGTGAATGAAATCTTAGAGAAATTAGAGTTAGTAGATATGTGGAGACAAATAAATAGGGACAAAAAGAAATACACCTTCTTTTCAGCAGCACATTGTACATTCACAAAAATTGACCATGTATTAGGGCATAAAAACATTGCAAACAAGTACAAAAGAGCAGAAATAATAAATGCAACCTCAGATCACAATGCAATAAAAATAATAATTAGAAAGGGTACATGGAGAGGTAAATAAAAAATTAATTGGAAATTAAACAATACAATTCTCCAAAACCAGTTAAAGAACAAATCATAGAAACAATCAATAAATTTATTGAAGAAAAAGACAATGATGAGACATCCTTTCAAAACCTATGGGATGAAGCCAAAGCAGTACTCAGGGGGAAATTTATATCCTTGAGTTCATATATTAACAAGTTAAGAAGGTCAGAGGTCAATAAATTGGGTATGCAAATTAAAAAACTAGAAAGTGAACAAATTAAAAATCCTCAGATGAAGACTAAATTAGAGATCCTAAAAATCAAAGAAGAAATTGATAAAATTAAATTCAAAGAGATATTGATTTAATAAATAAGACTAGAAGGTTGGTACTTTGAAAAAACAAATAAAATAGACAAAGTACTGGTCAATTTAATTAAAAAAGGAAACAAGAAAACCAAATTGACAGTATCCAAGATGAAAAGGGAGACCTCACCTCTAATGAAGAGGAAATTAAGGCAATCATTAAAAACTACTATTCCCAATTATATGGCAACAAATATGGCAATCTAGGTGATACGGATGAATATTTAAAAAATATAAATTGCCTAGACTAACAGAGGAAGAAATAGATTACCTAAACAACCCCATGTCAGAAAAAGAAATTGAATGAGCCATCAAAGAACTCCTTAAGAAAAAATTCCCAGGTTCAGATGGATTCACAAATGAATTCTATCAAACATTCAAAGAACAACTAATACCAACATTATACAAACTATTTGACAGAATAAGGAAAGAAGGAGTTCTACCAAATTCTTTTTATGACACAAATATGGTGTTGATCCCAAAGCCAGGCAGGTCAAAAACAGAGAAAGAAGACTATAGACCAATCTCCTTAATGAATATAGAAGCAAAAATCTTAAATAGAATACTAGGAAAAAGACTCCAGCAAGTGATCACGAGGGATATTCACTATGACCAGGTAGGATTCATAACAGGAATACAAGGATGGCTCAATATTAGGAAAGTCATCCAAGCAAACGGACAAAAATCTCATGATTATCTCAATAGATACAGTAGCCTTCCTTTCAAAGGTTCCATAATCCATCCCTCCATGGAAAAAATAATCTCTTTTCCTTGTTTCATCTTTCCTCTCACTCATTTCCTCTCACATTGCAAGATCCTACTTTGTCAAAAAGAAGTTGATTTCTTAATTACTTCAAATTTAATATTTATAAAACTAAACTGATTCTCTTTTTTCTTAATTTCCCAAATTTTTCTATTTTTTTTGTTGATGGCACACCATCTTCTAAGTAAGCTAGACTTGGAACTCTAGTCATTGATTTTTCTTTCTTCTTCATCTTAGCTCAATCAGGTAACAAGTCCTATGGATGATACTTTTTCAGTATTTCTCACGTTTGCACCTCATTTCTATAGACATATTGTCATTACTCTAGTTAGGTCTCATCACTCATCTAGACTAATTTAATAGTCTGGTTTGCCTTCCTCTGCTATCTCATCTTTCTGATCTAGGCTTGAAAATTTACCAAAATAATTTTCTTAAGGTATAGGTAAAATTACATTTTTTAATTAAAATTTTTATGGGGCTTCTAATCATCTTTAGGATAAAATCCAAACTCCTTATCCTGGGATTTAAATATTTCAATAAAATGGCTCCAACCTACTCCTCATCAAAATTAGATCACATTATTCCTTTTCATATATATATATCCCCTTATAATATTTGATTTTCAGAATCTTTATTTTCCTGGAAGATTTAGATTTAATATCACTTGAAGCCATACTACATCAAGAGGTGAATTTGGTGAGAATGATACTATGTAGAAACAACAATAAGTATGAACTCAATCTCCTCAGGGACCAAAGTAGTATAAGGGAGAGGGAATATGGTGGGAGGAATGTTGGTACTTCTGTTTCTGTTATATCTTCCAAATAAATATCCCTCTATAAAAGCTAATGTGTATTAATTGGGAGACTCAATAGCATTAGAGGAAGATACTCCAACAACTCAAATGTACCCCAGTTGTCTTGGGGAAAGATATAGCTGGCCTTACGTTACGAGATTGAAGCTAGAAGCTGTATGTGCAAGAGATCTCCTACTTAGTCAAATTCTCTCATATTTACAGTTGATTAAAGTAAGACTCAGAACACTTAAGTATCACAGTGGTAATAAAGAGAATCCTGAGTCCTGTAGATTTAAATTCCCTTCTCTATTTATACCATGCTGCCTCTCCTAGTAAGGGCTTAATAAGTATTGGATTGAATTAAATTGGAAAATGATATATCACTTTGTTAAACTTGAATCAGCATTAGACATGGGATTAGATGCATATTAAATAGGCAATGCAAAGGCAAGTCAACTGTGAGTATAAGAGAAGTAATTTGTGCCATCATTTCTGAGTAGATAATTCTCAAATGTGCATTTCTGATATTGATATCTCATATTAGCTCCACTCCTTCATCTCCAAATGTCTACAGTATATGTACAGTTGAGTATTTCATTGTTACATTAAACTCAATGTGATCCAAACTGAACTCATCATCAGTCCTCCAAACCAGTTACCTTTTATAATCATGCCACTCTCATCAGTGACACTAGTCTCATAATTAGACATGTGAGGCTTCATTCTTTATATCCAATTTGTCACCAAGCCCTGTCAAGACTCTCATTTAAATGTCCTCCATTAGGATCAGTGAAATAGACTTGGGGTAAGTGACCTCAGTAAGAAAGTCTATGATAAGCCCAAAGATCCCAGCTTTGGGGACCAAAATCCACTATTTGATAAAAACTGCTGGGAAAATTGGAAGACAGTGTGGGAGAGATTAGGCTTGGATCAACATCTCACACCCTACACCAAGATAAACTCAGAATGGGTGAATGACCTGAATATAAAGAAGGAAACTATAAGCAAATTAGGTGAACACAAAATAGTATATACGTCAGATCTTTGGGGAAGGAAAGACTTTAAAACCAAGCAAGAGCTAAAAAAAAATCACAAAATGTAAAATCAATAATTTTGATTAGATCAAATTAAAAGATTTTTGTACAAACAAAACCAATGCAACTAAAATTAGAAGGAAAGCAACAAATTGGGAAGCAATCTTCATAATGGAAACTTCTGACAAAGGTCTAATTACTCAAATTTATAAAGAGCTAAATCCATTGTACAAAAAATCAAGCCATTCTCCAATTGATAAATGGGCAAGGGACAAGAATAGGCAATTTTCAGTTAAATAAATTAAAACTGTTAATAAGCACATGAAAAAGTGTTCTAAATTTCTTATAATCAGAGAGATGCAAATCAAAACAACTCTGAGGTATCACCTCACACCTAGCAGATTGGCTAACATGACAGCAAAGGGAAGCAATGAATGCTGGAGGGGATGTGGCAAAGTTGGGACATTAATGCACTACTGGTGGAGTTGTGAATTAATCTAACCATTCTGAAGGGCAATTTGGAACTATGCCTACAGGGAGCTAAAAGACTGTCTGCCCTTTGATACAGCCATAGCACTGCTGGGTTTGTACCCCAAAGAGATAATAAGGAAAAAGACATGTACAAGAATATTCATAGCTGCGCTCTTCGTGGTGGCAAAAAATTGGCAAATGAGGGGATGCCCTTCAATTGGGGAATGGCTAAACAAATTGTGGTATATGTTGGTGATGGAATACTATTGTGCTAAAAGGAATAATAAAGTGGAGGAAGAAAAACAACTTCTTGAATACATGGGTCAATGGGATATGGCTGGGGATGTTGACTCTAAATGAATATCCTAATGCAAACACCAACAACATGGAAATAGGTTCTGATCAAGGACACAAGTAATACCCAATGAAATTGCTCGTTGGCTATGAGAAGGGTGGGTGAAGGGGAGGGAGGTAAATAATATGATTCTTGTAACCAAGGAATAATGTTCTAAATTGATTAAATAAATTAATTAAAAAATAAATGTCCTTCATCATTTCTGTGTCTACTTAATTCCTAGTGTTCCCATCCTGGTCTTGCACAAAAACTGAATTATTATAACAAAGTTCTAGCTGGTCTCCTTGTCTTCAATCTTCCCCTCAAATTCATCTTGTGTACTGGTATAGACTATGCATAAAACTCAAAAGGCTTTTTTCAGTCTATGTTCATTATACACATTCAAACCAACCAACCAACCAACCAACCAACCAACCAACCAACCAACCAATCAACCAACCAACCAACCTCCCTCCTCCCTTCTTCCCTCCTTCCTTCCTTCCTTCCTTCCTTCCTTCCTTCCTTCCTTCCTTCCTTCCTTCCTTCCTTCCTTCCTTCCTTCCTTCCTTCCTTCCTTCCCTCCTTCCTTCCTTTCCTTCATCTAAAACTCTTACCACTTTCTGCCTTAGAATTAATAGAGTACCAGTTTCCAGGCAGAAGAGTGGCAAGAGCCAGGTAATTGAGGTAAGTGACTTACTTACCTCAGGTCACATAGCTAGAAATGTTTGAGGTCATATTTGAATCCAGGTCCTTCCAACTCTAGACCTAGTGCTCTATCCACTGAGTTACCTAACTGCTCTATCCCCATCCCCTTTAAAACAGGTACATTCTATTCTTTTCAAGCTAATCTCTTCAATGCCCTTTCGCACATAGCCATTTTTCTTATGTTTGTTAATGTTGTTCACCTCATCTCCTATTTCCCCCCCTCAATGTAGTCTAGTCATATCCAAGTGTTTGTGGTCTAGATTAAGTCCTACTTTCTCCATGAAACATTTTTTTGAGGCATGAAACCTTTTACCACCTTACTCTCTACTTCTCTGAATTGGTAGACAACAGTAGACATTTTAGCATTTCATCATTCTTTTTCATGTGTGTCAGTTAAACTAGCCTCTCTAGAGATAATTATATACTCTTCAAAGGCAAGAAGCTAAAATGTACATGAAATACATTTTTGTTGTCTTATACTATAGCACCTACCAAAGTCTTAGTGCTGTTCAGTAAATTAATTTCTAATTAATCCAGTAAATATTTATTAAGCATTTACTATTTACATGAGATTAAACAAATACTTGTTGGTTGTTTTAGGGCATCTTTTGGGTAAAGTGCTGGCTGGTATCTAGAGATACCAGTGCTTGTGTTTGCACTGGTAACACAAGGAATGCAATATAGAGTTTAGTTATTTATAGATTAAGGTCAATAAGCTTGACATCAAACTAAATTGTGGACATCATAAAGACAAAATAAAAAGTGCCAGAGTACGCAATTTGGTAATACTTGGGTTAAAAATATACAAATGTTAAAATGCTTGTGTAGACACACTTAGACATCAACAAGTCTGGCTCAAGACTTTCTGCTCCTCTAATATGGGGATGGTTGTGGGATAGGGAGTATAGTTGTATCTATGGATATAAACAAGAGAGTAGCAGCTGTGCCATTTTCTTCTTGCACACCCCTGGTATAAGGGGAAAGGCTGGCCTATGGATCTCTTCAAGGCACAAAGGTTTGGCAGTGAAAGAATTTTGGAAATAGTGGAGGGGCCAAGAGAATCCTCTTGGATTCTTAGAGGTGCTAGCATTGGTGTCTTGGTCAAAGCAACTCTCTATTCCTATTCTAGGTAAGAAGCTTTGTCAAATGCCAGTACACATACAAGGCAAGGAGTTCTATTTGTTTCCTCATGCAGAAGACACACAATGGATTATGTAGGCCTCACCCTGATCCTACCCACAAACCATCTTGTAATTTAAATTTGAGCACTGAGGGGAAACTCCTCAGAAGAGGAAGAGCCTTTTACATCTTTGCTCAACTGGCACTTGCTTGAGATATCCTTAAATTAATCTTACTTTTCCTATAAAAAAATTCCTTTGCAATTTATGCATCCAAGAAAAAACTTAAAACTGCAGGGTTAAGTTTTTGGCAGTACTGAATTCCATTTCTCATTTATAGTCAACTCCAGATTCAAATTAGAATCAAAGACCTCAAAGGCAACACTTGCGCCTTATTTCTCTCATTTTAACCAGTGAGAAAGCCAAGGTCCAGAAAGATGAAATCACTTCCCTCAAGTTATTTGGTTTTCTGGGGGAAGATATGACATGACCCCCAATTCAGCATGTTTTCCACTTTGTTGAGTCATTTTCTCAGTTGTTTTTGACTCTCCACAACCCCATCTGGAGTGTTCTTGGCAGTGATACTGGAGTAGTTTACCATTTCCTTCTCCAGCTCATGTTACAGATGAGGAACTGAGGCAAATAAGATTAAGTGACTTGTCCAGGATCACACATCCAGTAAGTGTATGAGGTCACATTTGGACTCACAAAATTGAAAGCATTCTATCCACTATACCCTCTAGCTAACCATCTAATGGAATGTTTCCAAGACACCACACTTTTTCTTTATTTTATCCTTGGAAATGGATGGATAGTCAATATCAATAGATAATCCCCAAACCTTATTTTAGTCCACAGTTTAAATCTTAATCCCTAAACTCTTTTAGAACTGCTCATATCCACAGATTTTCTTCCTGTGACTACCCTATAGGGAGGTATTTTAAAGGAACTGAATGGCCATGCAGCCAGAGTGAAGAATAGGGACGGTATGGATAAGGCACAAACTTTGTAGTCAAATTCTAAGCAATACAGAGTTGATTTTACTCATAACACTCTTATCCCCTTGTTTCAAGGTCTTTTTCATATCAAAAGCCCTGGTGTTCCCAATGACTGTCCCCCCCACAGTGCCAGTAATCCCAGCACTCAGCTCTACATGATTTCTACAGCTGCTTTTGTAAGGAAATGGTGCCTTTTCAAGATTTCCCACCTGACACATCATTGTGAGTCATCACACTGGGCTGTATCTTTGGCTGACAGACCAAGTTTTCTCTTTCACCATTTGAAAAGCAGCCTTTCACTTAAAATAACTGTTTAAAATCAATTGATATAAAACAGGTTTTTAGACTCATACATTTTGAGCATCTGAAAGAGATCTAAGATTTGACCCTAAAATTAAGGGCATAAGCACTTAAACGTTCTGCTGATATTCCAGGCAGTTATCCAGCACTCGAAGCAGAAAGGCAATGACTGTTATTGCAATATCTGGGACATTAGCTTTAAGGGGGTGAAAAAGGAAAAGAAAAAAGCTTACCAATAATTCAAAAATCAACAAATGAAATGAGGCAGTGCTCCAAAAGAAGACCAAGATGACCTGTTCCCCCACTCTTTAGCCCCTACCCAAAGTGGTATTTTTTTGGTGACTAGCATTTTAAATAGGAAGTCCACAGTTATTTCTCCTTCTGAATTCTTATAGTTATTGTCTGGTATCACTCATTTGGCACATTGCATATAGTACCAATCTTTTCATGGCCATATGTCTAATCTCCCCAGTGGAAATTACAGTTTTCATCAGAGCATGAATAACATCATATAATCTTTTGTATACATTTTTCAGTGTTTGTTCTCTCCTCCTTGTGTCTAGCACATTTTAGACACTCAATAAATATTTATTGTTTGAGGAGTAGTCACACTTTTTCTTCCTTACTTCTTTTTTTATATCATGAAACTTATTTTTAAATACCCCAAACTTCCCATATGATAGACTACAAAAATATCTAATGCATATTGGTTTAAATTGATTCTAAGTTTTTAGAATATCATAGAAAAGCAAAAATGCATTCTCCACTCAAATACTCTTTGGCACTTCTAAATATGTGAGAGAAATGGAAGAAATTTAAACTAGCAAAGAAGTGTTAAAGAAAGTTTAATGGTGATTTATAAATCTAATCATATAAGTGCCTATTGAGCCATTAGTCTCCTTTGAAAAATATCTTCTGGACATTCTTGATTAAAATAACATTGATTACGGCAGCTAGGTGGTTCAGTGAATTAAGAATCAGGCCTAGAGATGGGAAGTCCTGGGTTCAAATCTAACTTCAGACACTTCCTAGCTGTATGACCCTGGGTAAGTCACTTAATCTGCATTACCTATCCTTTCTTAATCTTCTGCCTTGGAATCAATATTTAATATTGATTCTAAGACAGAAGGTAAGTGTTTTAAAAATACATATCATTGGATTAAGGTGTCTATGCCTTGAGTTTTTCCCCAGACTTCTTGGTTAACTAAAGCAGTTTCTTTATTTACTTCAGAGGATGTGTTAAGCTAATGGACAAAGCTTCTTTTGGGATCTCTGCCTATGCTACTTCCTTGAGTTCACCCAATACATTACAGTTAGCATTTTGTCTTTAGTGTAACTTAAATAACTTAGGCTTAACTTAAGTACGTAACTTCTATATGATAGGTAGTCACAGCATTGTAAATTGAGAAGATTTATTTCTAATATATTGAATTATTTCTATTTCTGGGTTTTAAATTGAGACCCAGATCTATTCTTCAAACCTCTTTTCATATTCCTTTGTTCCTACAAATTTAAAGAATGCTTTTTAAATCCTCCTACCCTAGAACATCTTCTATTTTCGGGTGACTGGAAAGTGAGATTGTGAGTTCTATCCTGGGTGGTAAAAAAGAACCAGTTTAGGCTAGGTGTGTGGAATGTAAAGAGCAGGACAGAGTTTTTGAGTCGTGCATGGAGTAAAAGGATTAGGTCATTGAACTGGTTTCTTCTTCTAGATTAATTCTAGATATTGAAATGCTAGGACCAGGCACATGATTTTCCATCATCACCAAGGAATCAGGGAGGGACGGAAAGAATGTTGGACTACATCCTCATTAGCTATTTACCAGTTGAAGATGTTTTGGCATGTCTTGGGGAAGGCCTGGTTAATGAACTTCCAAAATTTCATTTAATTACTCAGCATGCTATTGGCTTTTGTATTTGATCACTGAGAGAGATCACTGACCAATTAATTTTTTAGTTTTTGCTAACCTGATCAATAAATTGAGTTTTTTACTTGGAACCCAATCTCTCAGATTTTTAAAATCATTACAAAATCATTTAAAAACTTGTTTCTGTTCATGTAAATCAAATTGGAAAGTCATATTTGATAGAGTTCAGTGCAGTTGCAAAAGTTTCATATTCCTTACATAAAACATTGTCATTGCTGCAAAGGAAGTAAGCAGTTCATTGTGAGTAGCATAAATGTCTATTAGCTCCTGTTCTGTGTGAAGAACAGCAAGTTTGCCCTTTAACTGGGGTGCTTTTGGGGGTCATTTCCTTTTATTTTCCTATAAAACAATATTAGATTTCTTTTTGCCTTTACTGACAACAAATTGTTGTTGTTGTTTTTTTTAATCTCCCCTGACAGAAGGTTTAAAAGTGTCTGCGATTCATTACAATATCTTCTGGAGTATTCTGCTGGGATTTTTTGTTTGAGTGATTTTTTTTGGGTGTGATTTGGACATAGCAAATTTGCCTGTTTTCATGGTCTTAGTCTTATTGGATAATTGTGGAGTACTTCTTCTGGTGTATGTTTGTTATTAAGAGTGAAAAGGTCTAAATTAAGAGGTGAAGTTCTGAGCCCTTCAAAGAGAGTTGATTGCAAAGCATCCTTTTCAATTCAGCTATTATCTGTTCAACATTTCTGAGACCTATTACATTTTCTTACTTTTGATCTGTTTCCCAATGGAATTGCTGATTGAAGTATGAGATGCAGGTGCCTTTATAACTTTTTTTCTACTCACATTGAAAATACTGGCCACTCTTCTTCCAGCTGGTGCTCTTCTCCCTTTGGCCTTGAGGTTCCCTGAGATACTAGTTCTGATTTTCCCAAAACATCTCTCTAAAGTCTAAATGGGCCATCTGGCATTTTCCTGCCCCTCCCAGATGAACCTTCCTCCCCACTTCTAAACTCTTCCTCCACAACCATCTGTCAATGAACTTTCCTCCTACAAAATCTGTTCAATCTGTTTGTAACACTTTCTTCACCTCCTTGTTGTTGTCATCTACCAAACTCTAGGTTAAGCTCCAAACTCTAGGTTAAACTCCAAATTTTTCAATGAGGTTCTTATTTGGTTCATAGGCTTTCCCTACACCCTATGCCCTGCCACCATATTTAAAGACATCAATATATGTGTTCTAGCAACCTAACCTCTTAATTCCTCAAATTCCCATTTCCAAATATTTCTCCTTCCCATATCACTTCAACAATTTCACAACAAGGCCACACCTTATTCCTCAACAGATATTAGAATTTCATCATCTCCAATAACCAGAATATTTAAATTTCACTCTAGGACCACAACTTTCTATTCTTCTTCTCTTCCTACCTTTCCTATTCTTATACACTAACCCTACTTCCATCCTCATCAGGATGCATTCCTAATCTTCCTATCTATATCTCTCAGTTTGGTAATGCTTATTATCCCTATAGTCATGGCTTGGCACATACATGTCTCATCTATAAAAGCATCTATTTCACAGGGCTATCATGGGGATCAAGTGAGAATAATATGTGTAGAGCACTTTCTTAACTTTTCCACTTTAAAGTGAAATATAGATGCTAGTTATTATTCTTTAGCATAAGGAGTCATAATTTGGGGTATATTAACTAAGGTTTAAAAATACTTTGATGACTGTATTTAAATAAAATTGGCTGTGGCCCTGGGCAAGTCACTTAACCCAATTGCCTAGCCCTTACTGCTATTCTGCCTTGGCACCAGTACTTTGTATTGATTCTAGATTCTAGATGGAAGGTAAGAGTTTTAAAAAATAAAATTGGCTTCTATTGAAATCCTCTATGTTTTATTTTATGCATTTAAAAACACTTTTCTGAGAAGGGCTCCAAAGACTTCATCAGACTGCTAAAGGGAGTCATGACACACAAAAATGGTTAAGAACTCCTGCTTTAGTGATACATCAGGGCCTGGTACACACCTTCATTATTATACATTGAGGCTATAGGGTAGCAGGTAGGTGGTACAGTGGATAGAGCTCTGGACCTAGAGTTAGGAAGATCTGAATACAAATTTAGTCTCAAACATTTACCAGTTGTATGACCCTTGGTAAATCACTCAGGCTCTGTTTGCCTCAGTTTCCTCATCTGTAAAATAATAATACCTTTACTTTCCAGGGTTTTTGTAAGGATCAGATAATAATCATAAAGTATTTGTAAAGTAATTATTACAATTAGTGTCACTGCCCACCTACACTAGGGCAATAGCTTTTTTGTTGGCTTTTCTATTTCTACTCTCACTTTGATCTAGAGGTGACCTAGTCTAATCCCTTCTTTTACAGAAGAAGAAACTTAGGCTCAAGAAGGGAAATAACTTATTCAAGGTCACACAAATAGCAGGGACAAGTTTTAAACCTAAAACTTCTCCAACTTTTGTCCCCCTCTCACAATACTGTACTTCGATCAGGGCTGAAATGAGGAGATATAGACATGAAGGCCAGTTAGGAGGCCATTATAGTAATAACTTATCTTATTGTTCCTTTATTTTAAACTTCAATCCAGAAACTCAAATTTCTGATATGAAGTAGACCAACTGTAAACTTCCCAAATCTGCTTTGTACTTCTGAATCACTTATGTTGGTTGGGCAGTCAGGATGAAAATATCACTTATGCTCTTAAGGTTTTTAATTTCTTGCCAAAGACTTTACGATCTTTCACATTTTTCTGGGTTTCTGGCATCAAGCACAAACAAATACATGGAATTTAATTTTATGTTTCCTGGTACATCAAATGAGATATTATTTGTAAGGGGCTTAACACATATCTTGGTTCATGGTAGGCACCATATGAATGCTTATTCTCTTCTCCCTACATGAAGCTTTTATTCGTTTAAAGCCATATCAGGAGGAACAAAGGCCTTTCCTGGCCTTTCTCAATCCCTTTGAGTTCTAGTGCCTTCTCTCTGTTCATTATTTCCTTTTTATCTTCTATTAGGTTGACTTTGTATATATTGGTTTGCATGTTGTCTCCTTCTTTAGAGTGTAAGATCCTGAAGGGTAGGGGCTGTCATTGGTCTTTAAAATTTATATATTTTTTGTATCTCCAGTGCTTAGCACAGTTCCTGGTACATTGTAAGCACTTAATAAATGTTAATTGATTGGTCTCCTTCACTCCCATCTTCAGTCTTGACTCTGGACTTTTCTACCCATATGTATCCCATATATCCTTTCTTCTCTCCTCATTCAGCTTTTCAGATCCTTCTGTGTCTTGATTTTTCCTTTAGCTATCTCAGTCCAGCTCTTTCTAAAAGGTCTAGTTAAAATTTCATATTTTTTTGTGAAGCCTGAACTGCTATATCCTTAACTACAATAACCTTCATTGACCATCCTTTTCTCTGAACATGTATAATCCATATTATATATTTCATTATTTACTTATATTCTGTTTTATGCTGTACATTATTGTTTCATGAGTGTTCATTTTGTTTCCTAAACTGGACTGTAAGCCTATTAAGAACAGGGACCATATTTTACATTTATTCTCAGTCCTCAGCAGTGCCTCTCAGAAAACAATTTGTTGAGCATATAATAAATATTAACTAATTCCTTGATTTTTTGCAAAATATTTTTTGCAAAATAGTATACTAATTAATCAGTTTATTAGTTCTTCTTCCATCCTTTAGACATTGACCAGTTTCTAGTCTTTAACTATAACATTTATCACAGTTAATAATATATTTAGTAGGCTAGAATAATGAGCAAATATAGCAAAATAAAATTATTTTTAGAGATACTCTTCTATTCACAAAGTTAATTTTGCTCATTTATTTATAATTAATTAGAATTTCAGGGGTTTCTTGGAATAATAGGAATTAATAGTAAATAGTAACACAGCTCTAGTTCACATGCTTAATATAGAATTTGGATAGTAATATATGAAATGGTGTTGATATTTAGTCTCAATAAGCATAGCTTTCAACTGGAGAAAGAAGATTTTCCTATTTTTCCCAGAAGAATGACAGAAAAATTTCCTTATGATATTAATTTTGCTTTTGGGTATAATGATGTGTCTTATTCTGTAGATATATACATATATACATACATATATACCTATGCAGAAGTGTTCTGTATTCCTCAGAGAAAGATCTGAGTTCAGTTGACTGGTCAGGTATCACATAGCCAGTATGTATTTTAACATCTGTCTCTTTCTACCTGTCTATCTACTTATCTAAATATCTACCTGTCTCTTTCTCAAATGTGTATACCAGTCAATATATATTGATAGAGCTAGAGTAGACTTGTGATTTCGTTGTTTAAAATACTTTCAAATGAGGAACACTCCTTGACCAAAGCAGGTCAATACCTCTTCTGAAACTTATAGTCAGTGTGACAATATCAGAGAAACAGGTTCCTAGATGAAGTCCCAAGTTTCTTCTACCTTTAACTCTAGGATCCTATGTAACTATGATGGGTGTTGCACCTCTTTCCCAATGCTACTCATTCCATTTCATCATCAATGTATCTGGAGACCTAAAGACAACTGTATGGACAGTAAAAAGGTATTTTGCTGTTGCAGTGATTACGATGGGTATCATTAAGCCACAAAGGGGTATTATGTAAGATTCATACTTGCTTATGCATTTTGGTTAATATGATATTATTAATAAATGCTGTTAGCTTATGGAGAAATGAAATGGGAGGTATAATAATGTCCCACTTAGCTCAAGCCAGGAAAATACATATTAGGAGAGTAGGTCCTAATAAGTTGAGGGATATATCTTTAAGATATTTGAAAGAGAGAAAGATAAACATTTTGGGGAAATAATCCATGTTATAACTACTGAAAAAGAACATCAATAATTGACAACCTATATACATACTTCCTCATGATCAAGAAAATATTTATGGGAATAATTACAGATATATTGAGGGTATCTTTGATGAAACTATGAGAAGAAAATAGGAAGGTTTTCTTTCACAAGTAAAATTCTAGAGCATACCACATCTTTATACACACACAACTGAATTAAAAATGTAATACATAATCTTAAAGTGCTTAGTATTAATTTGTTGATTATTTTTAAAATTTTTTCATTTGTTAGATAAAAATGTAGATGTTAAGTCTCTCCTCTAACAAAGCATCTAATGCATATATGAAGATCATGAAATATTCCATTATAAATGTAACAACAGAGATAAACTTGGTTCATGATCCTCTGATTCTCATGTCATGGGAAGCATAGAACAGACTCACTAATGATTTTTGCCACTGTCATGAAGGATGTCTAGGGCAGAGGAATTCTATAGTAGAAAACTCTACAACTGGAAGAAAGATTTTTTTTCTCTTCCTTCCTTCCTTCCTTCCTTCCTTCCTTCCTTCCTTCCTTCCTTCCTTCCTTCCTTCCTTCCTTCCTTTCTATGTGAGAATGCACACTTTGAAAATCAGCAAACATTGCAAATTGATGCTTCATTGATTGTTTTATTGATTATTTAGACTTAAGAAAGTAATAGAATAAGGGCTGAGTAGATGGTGCAAAGGATAGAATGCCAGGCCTAGAGAGGGGAAGTCCTAGGTTCAAATTTGACCTAAGACACTTCTGTGGGGCATTGGGCAAGTCACTTAACTCCAATTTCCTAACCCTTAATATTCTTTTGCCTTGGAACTGATACTTAGTATTGATTCTAAGATAGAAGGTAGAGGTTGAAAGAATAAAAAACATTTATCAGGAGGGGGCAGCTAGGTGGCTCAGTGGATAAAGAGCCAGGCCAGGAGTCAGGTGGTTCTGGGTTTAAAGCTGGTCTCAGACACTTCCTAGCTGTGTGACCCTGGCAAGTCACTTAACCCTTTTTTGCCTAGCTCTTACCAGTCTTCAGAATTGGAACAGATACTTAGTATTGATTCTAATACAGAAGGTAAGGATTTATAAAAAGATAAAGAAAATGTTAATAATGTGAATTAAACTTAAGTGTGCCATGCATACTTTCTCCCAATTGTTCAACATTTATGAGAACATCCTTGATGCATTACTATGCGATTTGCTATTATCCCCTAAGAAGTGCTGGGCCTTTCCATCCAACTTGCAGCTGAAACCTCCAGTTTATGTTGTCTCCCCTATTAAAATGTGAATTTCTAAAGAGCAGGAACTCTATTGATTTTCTATTTGTATTCTCAGAACTTAGCAAAATATTTTGTCCATAATAATCACAATCATTTTTTTCATTTATTCATTCAGTAACCTAGTGGCTCTTTCTGCCTCCAGGCTCTCCTCTTTATGGGTCTCATCTAATACAGATAGCTACCAAAGTATAGGACTGACTGTCAGTTCCTTGCTCCAGAAGGTCAAGTGGCTCCCTATTTGTCCTACAAAGATATTAAGCACTTCTCTATTTATTTTAAATAAATCTTTAAAACTCTTCACAATCTAGCTCCAGCCCATTTTTTTCAGAAATATTGAACATGATTATCTTTTAGACACTCTCAAGTGCAGCCAAGTTGCCCTGTTTGTTATTACTAACATTCATTTAATGTTTGATAACGTTTGAGATGTCTTCTTTCCATCTTTTTGCCTAGGATACTCCATGCCTAGGCAGTATGCCACATTCTTCTCCCTCACCTTCCCTTCCCAGAACCCCTTCCAAAAAAGTTCAGCTCAAATACCACCTCTTACATGGGATCTTTCCTAATCCCTTCAGCTACCAGTAAATCCTTTCCCCTACCCCAAATTCCTTTGTATTTGGATTATATATATATATAGATATATATAGATATAGATAGATATAGATATAGATATAGATATATTCTCTTATAAGATGTAAACTCTGAGGGCAGAGACTATTTTACATTTTTGTTTTTGTATTCTCAATGCCTCAAATGTCTTACACATAGTTGATGCTTAATAAATGCATGTTGGTCAAATGAACAAGACCCCAAAGGCTCACTTATGGTAGGCCCAGAGTACAACATGCTCTCTTTTCCTTGCCTTTTTTTGGAAGTTTCTATACCTTATGTTTATATTCCCTATTTGATACAACTGAGTCTCTCAAGGTAGCCTTCGACATCACAGGTGGGATGCACTAAGAACTTGCCCCAACTCTACAAAACCTCTAACTTTTGGTTGTTTTAAGCAAGGTACTGTTTTAGCATTATAACACAGCCTTCTCATTTATCAAGTAGGAGGACTAATAAAGATGGAAGCAGGCGGAGTTTGAGAGTGGTCTTTCAGAACGACCATTGCTGACCTCCTACTTTTCTTTATGGTCTGAATACCAGTTCATTGACTGTGATTGTATCCTTCTCTCATTCTCTCCATTTTTCCCAATGTCCTTTGTTCCTGGAAGTTTCATTTTAGATCTTAAGCCTCTTACCCAGTAAGTTAAAATAGATTATAATAAATGTCTTTTATTTTATGCATTACTGATCTGAGTGATTTACTTGTTAAGATTTCCTTTATATCCCTATGGGATGAAGAAAGACAGATAGATATTATAAATAGACAAATTGAACAGAAGGAAAAAAATGAGTAAGATAACATTTGGGAAATTGGTAAGAGTTTTAGTGATCTCAAAGTACTCCCTGAAACAAAAACTTATTTTTTTAACACCAGGATTCTTCCAATGAAAGTATATTGCTGTAAATCACAGAATAATAAGGTCTGCAAACAAGCAAAATTGTGGGTGACCAAAAGGGTCTGGGATTGGTCTATGGTGGTATAAGTAGGTTGCAGGGCTGACATGCATGGAAGGATTGGAATAAAACTATTATTTAGAAGATGTGAGGAGATGGGCCAGTCATGGTTGTGAATACATAAGAGATAGTCTGAAAACACTGCAACAACCAGTTAAGATGTAGAAGGTTTCCAGTATGTTGAAGGGATGTCTAACAATTAAGGCTAACAATTTCATACATGTAATGGGCTGCCTATTCATAAATGCAGAGGGCTGCTTTGAGAGGTCAGGTGGGTCCTGTCTTCACTGGAGGTCTCCAAGTAGAAGCTGGATGACCACCTACCAATGATACTGAAAAGGGGGATCTTGGTCAGATATAAGTCAGATTAGATAGCCTTTGAAGTTCTTTCTTTCTACTGTTTAGATTCCGTATTTTCAAAAGAGCTGTATTTTATACTTTGAAGCCAAACTCTATAAAGCCTTATAAATGGAAACATTTCTTCAAGTCATGAGACATTACTGAAAAAATATACTTTGGGGAACTGAAACATAAACAGAAGGATAATTTGTAGATTTGTCATTTGCTTCTCCCAGGATATTAACAACTGTGTTCTTTTTAACCATATCTAGACAAACATAGGCCATTTTAAATTGTGGGTGGTAGAAAGAATGCAAAAATATTAGTAATATCACAAGTCTTTATCTTTCAGTTATTATTCCACGTTCATATGAGTCCATGAATTTTTTTTTTTAACTTTCTAGTCCTTCCTTCATCTGGATTTGCATTGAGAATGAAAAAAAGCCATTGAAAAAGGCCTTGTAGAGTCATTTTTTTTTAAACAAAAAGAGATTTATTAATTTTGAGAGTAATGTTGAGAGTGGCCAGGAGGATAGCAAGGTGGAACAGCAAGATGGAGAGCAGTTCCTTGGGAGGACAGCATGAAAGGGAAGGCTGTTCCTCCATGGGGACAGCATGGATGGAGAGGCTGTCCCCCAGACGACATCAGTTCTGGGGTTTATCTAGAGTCATTTCTTCAGTTTTTTATATAAAATATTTTTTTAAATGTCACTATTTGCCAACACTATTTGTTGAAAGAATTTTAGTTTAGGTGGTCTCTATTGAGCGGCAGAGCAAAGATGGTGGAGAAGGTACAGGGACTCATCTGATTTCTACCAAATTACCCTCCAAAAACCAATGCTATAACACCTCAAAATGAATTCTTGAGCAGCATAACCCACAAAAATACAAGGTAAAATAATTTTTTTAGCCCAAAACAACTTAGGAGACCAACACAAAGGATCTAGTATACTTGTATAGAGATGGAACAAAAGGACAGGCCCCACAGAGGCAACAGGCCTTGGACACAATTGAAGCAGCAGTCAAGACTTCTGGAACTCTCAGCCACAGATGGTAAGGGGGAGGGGGCAACAACTGCCCAGAAGGAGATTACAGGGGTACATTTGCTAGCTCTGAGTGCAAGATTCTTGTCACATTGCCCATATACAGAATCAGGGCACAGCTTCATGGTGGAGGAGCACCAGCACACACTATCACTTACAACCACAGGGGAGTAGTTCTAAGGGGTAAAAGAGT